>NC_084610.1:24255173-24280617 GCF_033807715.1 Cololabis saira | reverse complement strand
ACTTTATTCTCATAATATTACGACTTTATTCTCATAATATTACGACTTTATTCTCATAAAATTACGACTTTATTCTCATAATATTACAACTTTATTCTCGTAATTTTACGACTTTATTCTCGTAAAATTACGACTTTATTCTCATAAAATTACGACTTTATTCTCATAAAATTACGACTTTATTCTCATAATATTACGACTTTATTCTCATAAAATTACGACTTTATTCTCATAATGTTACGACTTTATTCTCATAATATTACGACTTTATTCTCATAAAATTACGACTTTATTCTCGTAATATAACGACTTTATTCTCATATTATTACGACTTTATTCTCGTAATATTACGACTTTATTCTCATAAAATTACGACTTTATTCTCATAATATTACGACTTTATTCTCATAATATTACGACTTTATTCTCATAATATTACGACTTTATTCTCATAATATTACGACTTTATTCTCGTTATTTTACGACTTTATTCTCGTAATATTATGACTTTATTCTCATAATTTCCTATGTTTTTTCTGTCTTAGTTTGGCCTAATACTCCGTCGTACTCAGGAGACTCCATGGGAGTTCGTTTTTATTTTCTTATTTTCACTGACCTCAGATCCATTTTCTTGAATGTGAACGAGCCCATTAGGCACTTTATTTTATTTTCATCGCAGATGTAAATTTATTTTAACGCAACCATCAATGTGTCTGAATTTGTCATCCAAATAAATGTGCAAATCCATGTCAATCCATGTTCCCTTTCTAGATGTAGGACTGTCTCAGAAAATTAGAATATTGTGATAAAGTTCTTTATTTTCTGTAATGCAATTAAAAAAACAAAAATGTCATACATTCTGGATTCATTACAAATCAACTGAAATATTGCAAGCCTTTTATTATTTTAATATTGCTGATTATGGTTTACAGTTTAAGATTAAGATTCCCAGAATATTCTAATTTTTTGAGATAGGATATTTGAGTTTTCTTAAGCTGTAAACCATGATCAGCAATATTAAAATAATAAAAGGCTTGCAATATTTCAGTTGATTTGTAATGAATCTTTTTGCATTACAGAAAATAACTGACTTTATCACAATATTCTAATTTTCTGAGACAGTCCTGTATTTCTTAAAATTGACATTTTTATCAAAAGGATGAGAGAAAATGCGATGGAAAATATTTTTCGATTTATAAATAAATGTCTAAAATAATTGTCAGACTAAAATTAGACTAAAATGCCAATAGTTTTTGTTGACTAAAACTAAACAAATAAATTCACGGTTTCATGGACTAAGACAAAGAAAAAAAAAATGCTCGACTTTTAGTCGACTAAAATGAGACTAAATAAAAAAAGGATGAGAGATAAAAACGGCGATTGAAACAGCACTAAGACTGATGAAAAGTCTTGTATAAGCCTTAGAAATAAGGCAAGTGGTGAAATGTCGAGGAAAAAGTCAAGATTTTCAGAAAAAAGTCAAAATGTCGAGAAAAAGTCGAAATGTTGAGAAAAAAGTTGAAATTTCGAGAAAAAAGTTGAAATTTTGAGAAAAAAGTTGAAATTTTGAGAAAAAAGTCAAAACTTCGAGAAAAAAGTCGAAATGTCGAGAAAAAAAGTCAAAATGTCGAGAAAAAAAGTCAAAATTTCAAGAAAAAAGTCGAAATGTCGAGAAAAAAGTCTAAATTTCGAGAAAAAAGTCTAAATTTCAAGAAAAAAGTCGAAATGTCAAGAAAAAAGTCAAAATGTCGAGAAAAAAGTCGAAATGTCGAGAAAAAAAGTCAAAATGTTGAGAAAAAAGTCAAAATTTCGAGAAAAAAGAGTTTGACTAAATATGACAAAAAAATAACATGTCGATTGAAACAGGACTAAGACTGATGAAAAGTCTCGTATAAGCCTTAGAAATAAGGCAAGTGGTGAAATGTCGAGGAAAAAGTCAAAATGTTGAGAAAAAAAGTCAAAATGTCGAAAAAAAGGCAAAATAAGTCAAAATGTCGAGAAAAAAGTTGAAATGTCGAGATTAAAAAAGGAAAGAGGAAGAAAAAAGAGAAAAAAGGAGAAAAAGAAGGAAAAACAAAGAAGAAAAAGAAAAAAGAAGAAAAAAAGAGAAACAAGACAAAAAAAATTGAAAAAGTCTTGTATAAGCCTTATAAATAAGGCAAATGGCAAAATGTCGAGAAAAAAGTCGAAATGTCGAGAAAAAAGTCAAAATTTCGATAAAAAAGTCAAAATGTCGAGAAAAAAGTCAAAATGTCGAGAAAAAAGTCAAAATGTTGAGAGAAAAAAGTCAAAATGTTGAGAAAAAAGTCAATATTTCGGGAAAAAAAGTCAAAATGTAAAGAAAAAAGTCAAAATGTCGAGAAAAAATTCAAAATGTTGAGAGAAAAAAGTCGAAATGTTGAGAAAAAAGTCAAGATTTCGATAAAAAAGTCAAAATGTCGAGAAAAAAGTAAAGATTGTGAGAAAAAAGTCGAAATGTCGAGAAAAAAGTCGAAATGTCGAGAAAAAAGTCGAAATGTAGAGAAAAAAGTCAAAATGTCGAGAAAAAAGTCAAAATGTCTAGATTAAAAAGGAAAGGAAAAAGGAAGGAAAAAGAGAAAAAAGGAAAAAATGAAGAAAAAACGAAAAAAAGGAGTAAAAAAAAGAAAAAAGAAGAAAAAAAATTTAAAAAAAGAAGTAAAAAAAAAGAAAAAAGGAGAAAAAAAAATAGAAAAACTGAAAAAAAAGGTCAAACATTTTTGACAAAGCTCCAGGAGCCACTAAAGCAAAATGTAAAAATATCCGACAAGAACAACCAGACTGCAGTGGAGAGGGATTGACGTAAACCCTGAGCTTCAGGTCCAGGTCAACGTTTCTTTGCTTTTCCGTCTCACTCCGACACTCAGACCTTAAATCTGACCTGAGTCCAGCAGGAAACTAGATCTTGTTGAGCGATTATCCATAAAACCCAGATTTGTGGGTCGTCTCCACCTGGACGTCGGACATTTGCAAGACTGTTTTCCCCAGAATTACCGGCTGCGTGAGCTTTACATCATTCATGACTGGAAACTGGACTCAGAGTCCTGGACGCGTCTGGACGCGCTCCGTAAATCTGCAAGAAGAGAAGAAATAACAACAGAACTGTCCATGCAGCACATTGGAGAGTAAGCAATCACGCACGGGCAGCGTTTGTGATTTCTAGCTCACGCCGCTCCGGCGAGGACGAGGACGAGTCCGAGCAGAGAAACAACTTCTTCCTCTCAGAACTGGACGTTTTCCTCTAAAGAAAACTGTCAAAATAAACCGTGGCAACAACATTTAAGGCGGAAAAAAACCTTCTTATTGGTAACGACAAAAGCAAAAGCATCTCAGCAAAAGAAATAATTCCTGCAGGTCGAAGTTTTGTTGTTAAAACACTGGATCGTCTAATTTATAATATTGAGCATTATGGCATGCCGTTCAGGAAAATAATATTTGAATATATTGAATGAAACTCCGAATATATTGAATGAACCTTGAATATATTGAATGAAACCACAAATATTGTGAAGGAACCTTGAATATATTGAATGAAACCCCGAATATATTGAGTGAACCCCAAATATATTGAATGAACCTTGACTAAATTGAAGAAACTCTGAATATTTTGAATGAACCTTGAATATTTTGAATGAAACTCCCAATATATTGAATTAACCTTGAATATATTGAATGAAACCCTAAATATATTGAATGAAACCCCGAATATTTTGAATTAACCTTGAATATATTGAATGAAACTCTGAATATTTTGAATGAACCTTAAATATATTGAATGAAACTCCGAATATATTGAATGAGCCCTGAATATTTTGAATGAACGTTGAATATATTGAATGAACCTTGAATATATTGAATGAAACTCCGAATATATTGAATGAACGTTGAATATAATGAATGAAACTCTGAATATATTGAATGAAACTCCAGAATATATTGAATGAACCTTGAATATATTGCATGAAACTCTAAATATATTGAATGAAACCCCGAATATATTGAATGAACCTTGAATATATTGAAGGAACCTTGAATATATTGAATGAAACCCCGAATATATTGAATGAAACTCCAAATATATTGAATGAACCTTGAATATATTGAATGAACCTTGAATATATTGAATGAAACCCCGAATATATTGAATGAAACTCCAAATATATTGAATGAACCTTGAATATATTGCATGAAACTTCAAATATATTGAATGAAACTGCAAATATATTGAATGAAACTGCAAATATATTGAATTAACCTTGAATATATTGAATGAACCTTGAATATATTGAATGAACCCCGAATATATTGAATGAAACCCCGAATATATTGAATGAAACCCTGAATATTTTGAATTAACCTTGAATATATTGAATGAAACTCTGAATATATTGAATGAAACCCCGAATATTTTGAATTAACCTTGAATATATTGAATGAAACTCCGAATATATTGAATGAACCTTGAATATATTGAATGAAAGCCTGAATATATTGAATGAACCTTGAATATATTGAATGAAACTCCGAATATATTGAATGAACCTTGAATATATTGAATGAAAGCCTGAATATATTGAATGAACCTTGAATATATTGAATGAAACTCAGAATATATTGAATGAACCTTGAATATATTGAATGAAACTCCGAATATATTGAATGAAACTCCGAATATATTGAATGAACCTTGAATATATTGAATGAACCTTGAATATATTGAATGAAACTCCGAATATATTGAATGAAACTCCGAATATATTGAATGAACCTTGAATATATTGAATGAACCTTGAATACATTGAATGAAACTCAGAATATATTGAATGAACCTTGAATATATTGAATGAAACTCTGAATATTTTGAATGAACCTTGAATATATTGAATGAAACTCTGAATATATTGAATGAACCTTGAATATATTGAATGAACCCCAAATATATTGAATGAACCTTGAATTTATTTATTTTTAATTAAGGTTGAGCTTCAGCTACGGTGTCGTTGGAAACCCGACGGCTTAGCTTTCACGCAGAAATCAGGCTTTTTCTTTTACAAAAGGGTTGTTTCATTACCAGGTCACATGACTTGGTCTTTTATTTTCCTCCTAGTATGACAAAGTTACTTCCAGAGGAAGCTTTGTCGTTCTGCTGAACTCAGGCCTGCAGCTTGTTATTAAATGTTGACATTCGTGTCTGACTCCGCTCTGCCAAACATCGTTAGCAGCAGATCTGAAGAGCAGGAGCTTCAAACACTGATCTGACATCATCCTGCAGAAATGAGAAATGAGACCACGCAGGGAAAAACAAAGCATCGTGTGCAACAACATCAGTAGCAGATTTACAAATCCTTGTTTTCTGCTTTGAATTTTTGCACAGCATCCCAACATTTGTGGAAGTTCAGGTGTAGTTCAAGTTTTCATTTTTAAATGGATGCTGCATCAACGTGGGCCACCGACACAAGTCCAGGCTTCAGTGTGAGCGTTGAGATTCGCCCAACTTGTCTGTTAACCGCAATAAAATAAAAAACAGACAAGGTAAAGTGGTCCAGATGAACTAAACCCCCCAAAAACCAGACAGATTAAAACCCAGGCAACACAACTCTGTTCTGTCAGCTTCCGGCGAAACATTGGAGACTTATATTTTCTGCACCATAAGGCGCACATTCTTTTTTATTTTTTATTTATTTTTTTTTTATAACCTTGTCTGCACATATTAATGATTGATACCATGCAGGTAAAAACCAAAGGCATATATATATGTGCATTATTACTATATTTAATATATACATACATATATATACGCATACATATGCGTACACACAGAGCCGCCGCAAGGGGTGTGCGAACCGTGCGACCGCACGGGGCCTTGCGCTATGGGCCGTTTTTGAAAAAAAAATATATATTTTTTTTTTTTTTTCGTTTTTTTTCTTTCGTTTTTTCCCTTATAAATATCAACAGTCACATTCCATTACAGACCTAAATGTGTACTAGTCTGTGCATATCAATAAAATATATGTGCAAAGATGCGCGTTTCTGTTGTTCAATACAACTGATCAGACCAAGCGCAGACACAAGCTGCTCTGATCCAGACGGTGGAGTTGGAACAAACTGTCACACAATGTCGAGAGAACGAGACAGAATCAGGAAATTTCCATCAGGGGATGAAAAAAGAAAAAAACTAAAGAAAATTGAAGAGTTTAATGCCTCTCTGAAAGGCTTGTTTGATAAATTTGTTAGAAAAATCACCGATCTGACCGGGTCTCAAGCAGCCGTGGGGCCCCCCGTCGAGGCAAGCCAAATGATGATGAGGCAGGGGAAGGTATCCAGTATTTTGCTAATTGGAGAGTTAAAATTGCGCATATAGACACCCGATCCGACCCAAAAAACCCCAAAATTTCGCGCGAGGGCCTCCCCCCCCCCCCCCAACCCATTTCGCACAGGGCCTCGCAAATCTCCCAGACGGCTCTGCGTACACATACATAAATATACACATACACAAACCCAGTGATTTTTTTCATTTTTTTTGGGGGGGGGGGGGATGGGGTGGTGGTGACATCCACTGCAAATCCAGGAAGCAGGAACACACGGAAACACACGTCAAGCACTGGAAATCTGCAACAAAAACCACAAACGAAACACAAAACCGACAAAAACAACACGGAACCGACCAAAACACAAGCAGCAATCGACCCAAATCACAGTCTGAGCTAAGCTACCGCTACCGCTAACTAACCCCAAAAAATACAGAGCCAGCATGCAGATGAACAAGCCAGTGTGTATGTCTATGTGTGTGTGTGCATGTATGTATATGACTGTGTGTGTGTGTGTGTGTGTGTGTGTGTGTGTGTGTGTGTGTGTATGAGCGTGTATATGTATGTGTGCCTAAATGTGTCTTTTTTTCTCTTTTTTTCCTGATTTTTCCTCTTTTTTTCTCTCTTTTCCCTTTTTTCATATTTTTCCCTCTTTTTACCCTTTGTTCCATTTTTTTCCTCTTTTTTAAAATATTTTTTCATCTTTTTTCCTCTTTTTTTCCTTTTTTGAAACGCTGCCGTTACCAGCTCAGCATCCCAAAACAAAACCAGCCTTGCATTATGTTTGGGCTAATCAGCTGAACATGAAGCTCCAGCGGTGAGAGCCCCCCGGGGCGGCCGGGTGTAAATGCTGGTTGTAGTCGGTCGGGATTACTGTTGGATGAAAGGAGGAGAAAGTATGTGAACTTCTGCTTTGATTCGTCACAATAAAAGACAAACAGATGATAACAGACAAGTACAGGGCTCTTTAGCTTTTTTCCTCTTTTCTCTTTTTTTTTTTTCTTCTTATTTTTTTTTTTTTTTTTTTCTTTTTTCTCCTTTTTTCCCCTTTTTTCCTCATTTTTTCCTCTTTTTTCTCTTTTTTTCATCTCTTTTCCTCTTTGTTCCTCCTTTTTTCCTCTTTTTTCCCTCTTTTTTCCCTTTTGTTTCTCTTTTTTAATAATTTTTCCTCTTTTTTTCCTTTTGTTTCTCTTTTTTAATAATTTTTCCTCTTTTTTTCTTTTTTCCTATTTTTTCTTCCTTTTTTAATAATTTTTCCTCTTTTTTTTCGTCTTTTTTTCTTTTTTCCTATTTTTTCCTCTTTTCCTCTATTCTCTTTTTTAATCTTTTTTCCTCTGTTTTTCCTCGTTTTTTTCCCTTTTTTCTCTCATTTTTAGAATATTTTTTCCTTTTTTTCTCTCTTTTCCATTTTTTTCTCTTTTTTTCCTCTTTGTTCTTTCTTTTTTCCTCTTTTTTTCCTTTTTTGAAATGCTGCCTTTACCAGCTCAGCATCCCAAAACAAAAACAGCCCTCGGGATTACTGTTGGATGAAAAGAGGAGGAGAAAGTATGTGAACTTCTGCTTTGATTCGTCACAATAAAAGACAAACAGATGATAACAGACTAGTATGATGTTATGTCTCTATAAATCCGAGACGCTAATCGCTAAGCGCTAATCGCTGCTCAAACGTTTGTGTTTTCATTTCAGATTTCATTTCTTGTCAAAGTTCTCTGGTGTCTGGTGTCAACCCTTCTACTTCCTGTTTTACTTTGAAAGTCCGGCTGTTGCTCAATTTTTTCAATATTAACCAAATTGAAGTTTATTATGTTTGCAGATGACACTTAAGTATTTTGTTCAGGTAAGAATATGGATGAGTTACTAGTGCAAGTGAAGCGAATAGCTACTAAAACCTGCTGTTGCTCCTTCTCTGCTCATTCACGTCTTTCCATTATTTAAACCAAACCCGTCAGTTGGGAGCGGCTCACGGGCCCGTGGAGCTGCCAGCCGAGGATCTGTACGTTCACCCTGATGTGTGGTTACTGGTTAGCCACACACGATCAGCAGCTCCATTTGTGCTTCTTACGTCTGTTTGAGGGGCAGACGTGTCAGAATGTCAGAGAGAGGATTAATGCACTGGCTCGGAGCCACTTCTCATGACCTTGTGGACGAACTGCCAGTCAACTCAGACCTCCGAGGGTTTTCTGCTTCCTTAGCCGAGTGTCTGTCACACCCAGAATCCCCCCAGAGATGTCACAGGTATGGCAGAACGGAACACCTCCTAGGAAACACTTCTCAGGAACTTCAAGGAGAAATTAAAGAGGCAACTCAATCAACCTCGGCTACAATTTTACCCTCGGAATTAAAAAATCTTTTAAGGACACGGAAAGGAAAAGTGATTTTCTCGTTGTATATCCAGGGGTTTTTGTGTCAAGAAGAAAGTGAATAAATGAAATCACATTACATTCTTCTAAGCTCTCGACACCGGCACCAAATTAAGATCTTTCAGGCCGGGGAACGGAGCTCACGAGCAGCTTTTAGGTATTTATAGCAAACGTAAGACAAAGTGATTCGGCTCAACTTTGATAACCTTGTTTTAATTATGCAGTCGCGTGTCCGTCTTCTAACTCCGCTCCGTTTGTGCATTCAAAGCAGTCGGGCCGTTTGTTCGGCGTAACCGCCGCTTTGAACTCGCGGGAAAATGTTATGCAAAAATCTCCCCTTTGATGCCGAGCAGAGTGCACTTATTAAACAATTAGCATAGTTATTGTGGTGCTAATCGCCCGGAGAAAGCTGCAAATTGGCAGGAGAGATTAAAAATAGTCTGTTGGTTCCTGACTGTGGTGGAAACTGGACCAGAACTGAGCTTTTCTGAGGTTTGGCTCGGGTTTGCAGCTTGTTTGGTGCCATTATCCATCTGTACGGTGGCCGAGACCCGCCATTGCTGAAAATTAAAGAAACGCTGCAAATAAAAAGAAACGCTGCAAATAAAAAAAAACGCAGCTGCAAATAAAAGAAACGCAGCAAATATAAAGAAATCCTGCTGCAAATAAAATAATAAATGCCGTTGCAAATAAAATAATAAACGCTGTTGCAAATAAAATAATAAATGCCGCTGCAAATAAAATAATAAACGCTGTTGCAAATAAAATAATAAACGCTGCTGCAAATAAAATAATAAACGCCGCTGCAAATAAAATAATAAATGCCGTTGCAAATAAAATAATAAACGCCGTTGCAAATAAAATAATAAACGCCGCTGCAAATAAAATAATAAACGCCGTTGCAAATAAAATAATAAACGCAGCTGCAAATAAAATAATAAACGCAGCTGCAAATAAAATAATAAACGCCGTTGCAAATAAAATAATAAACGCCGCTGCAAATAAAATAATAAACGCCGCTGCAAATAAAATAATAAACGCCGCTGCAAACAAAATAATAAACGCAGCTGCAAATAAAATAATAAACGCTGCTGCAAATAAAAGAAATGCTGCAAATATAAAGAAACGCTGCAGCAAATAAAAAAAAAACGACGCAAATAAAAAAGCCACAACGGAAGTGAATAACTGGGGACTATTGTTGCTGATGCACCGGTGTTTTTTATGTGAGAGGAGAAGAAGACGAAGAGGACGTAAGTGGAAAGGAAGAAATAAGAAGAGCGAGGAATAAGAAGAACAACGAACGAGAAAATAAGTGAAATAGTCCCCGGTAAATCACTTCCTTTGTGGCTTTTTTATTTTATTTGCAGCGTTTCTTTAATTTGCAGGGTTTATTTCATTTGCAGCGGCGTTTGTTTCTGTTTGCAGCGTTACTTTTATTTTCAGCAATGGCAGGTCTCCGCCACAGTACGTTTTTATTTTAATTTGCTGTAGGATTTTGTAGCATTCCCTGTAGCAGCTCCATCAGGTAGATACGTAACTCAACCCCAGTCACTATAGTACAGTATTTTACCAGATATTCCATGTGCCTTATATATGAAGAGGGTTTTAAAATAGGCCATTTATTGAAGGTGCGTCTGGTCTCGCAGGTGGCGGGGTTGCCTCCCCCACTATTGATACACTTCAGGTGGAGCTTGGATAAGACTAAGGGAAAAAAGAGGAAAAATAGGAAGAAATATTTAAAAAAGAGGAAAAAATATTTTTAAAAAAGAGGAAAAAAGAGGAAAAAAAGTTGAAAAAAGATGAAAAAAGAAGAAAAAAGAGGAAAAAAAGGAAAAATTATTAAAAAAAAAGAATAAAAAAAGAAAAAAAGAGAAACAAAAGGGAAAAAAGAGAAAAGGGGAAGAAAAATAGGAAAAAAGGAAAAAAAGACAAAAAAAGAGGAAAAAAAAATAAAAAAAGAGAGAAAAAAGGGAAAAAATGAGGAAAAACCGAGGAAAAAGGATAAAAAAATGAGAAAAGAGGAAAAAAGGAAGAAAAAATAGGAAAAAAAAGAGGAAAAAATATTAAAAAAGAGAAACAAAAGGGAAAAAAGAGGAAAAGAGGAAAAAGATGAAAAAGGGAGGAAAAAAGGAGAAAAAAGAAGAAAAAAAGAAGAAAAAGGAAAAAAAAAGAAGAAAAAAGGAGAAAAAAGGAAAAAGAAGAAAAAAAGGAAAAAAAATAAAAAGAAAGAAGAAAGAAAGGTCAAACATTTTTGAAAAAGCTCCAGGAGCCACCAGGGCGGCGCTAAAGAGCTGCGGGTTGCTGATCTCTGTACTTGTCTGTTATAAATACCCCGGGGGGCTCTCACCGCTGCAGCTTTATGTTCAGCTGATCAGAACAAACATAATGCAGGGCTGGTTTTGTTCTGGGATGCTGAGCCGGTAACGGTTTCAAAAACCGGCCTCCGGAGACGCCGGCGTGTTTGCAATGCACCATGGGTAATGTCAGTAAATGGAATATTCATCTCCGTCGACGTCCGTCCCTCGTGAGCCGTGAATCATCCGCCCACTGGATTATGTCACATTCTCCACAGAAAAAAGAAAGAAAGTAGATGTTTCATGGATAGAAAGTCTCTCTTCTTTTCCTCCCTCTGTTCCTGTCATCACAGTCTCCCCTCTTCTCATTTCACTCACTTTTTAATGTTTAATTTAAACCTCCGGAGCAGACGGGGATTCAACAGGAGGGCGACGCTGTACCGGCGGGGCGGGAGAAAGATCCACAGCGCCCTCAAGTGGAAAAAAGAGGAAAAAAGAAGAAAAAAAGAGGAAAAAAGATTATAAAAAAAGAGAAAAAATAGGAAAAAAATGAAAAAAAGATGAAAAAAGAGAAAAAAAGGAGGAACACAGAGGGAAAAAAGAGGAAAAAAAGGTGGAACAAAGAGGGAAAAAAGAGGAAAAAAAGAAAAATAGGAGAAAAGAGGAAAAAAGAGGAAAAATAGGAAAAAAGATTAAAAGAGAGAAAAAAAGGGAAAAGAGATAAAAGAGGAAAAAATATGAAAAAATAAGAAAAAAGGAGGAAAAAAGATTAGAAAAAGAGAAAAAATTTGAAAAAATAGGAAAAAAATAGGAAAAAAGAAGAAAAAAGAGGAAAAAAGGTGGAACAAAGAGGGAAAAAAGAGGAAAAAAAGAAAAATAGGAGAAAAGAGGAAAAAAGAGGAAAAATAGGAAAAAAGATTATGAAAAAAGAGAAAAAATTTGAAAAATAGGAAAAAAATAGGAAAAAAGAAGAAAAAAGAGGAAAAAAGGTGGAACAAAGAGGAAAAAAAGAGGAAAAAAAGGTGGAACAAAGAGGGAAAAAAGAGGAAAAAAAGAAAAATAGGAGAAAAGAGGAAAAAAGAGGAAAAATAGGAAAAAAGATTATGAAAAAAGAGAAAAAATTTGAAAAAATAGGAAAAAAATAGGAAAAAAGAAGAAAAAAGAGGAAAAAAGGTGGAACAAAGAGGAAAAAAAGAGGAAAAAAAGGTGGAACAAAGAGGGAAAAAAGAGGAAAAAAAGAAAAATAGGAGAAAAGAGGAAAAAAGAGGAAAAATAGGAAAAAAGATTAAAAGAGAGAAAAAAAGGGAAAAGAGATAAAAGAGGAAAAAATATGAAAAAATAAGAAAAAAGGAGGAAAAAAGATTAGAAAAAGAGGAAAAAAGAAGGAACAAAGAGGAAAAAAAGGGAAAAGAGAGAAAAAGAGGAAAAAAGAAGGAACAAAGAGGAAAAAAAGGGGAAAAAAGATTAAAATAGGAGGAAAAAAGAAGGAACAAAGAGGAAAAAAAGGGGAAAAAAAGATTAAAATAGAGAAAAAAAGAGGAAAAAAGATAAAAAAGAGGAAAAAACAGAGAAAAAAACAGAGAAAAGAGGAAAAAGGGAGAAAAGAGGAAAAAGTTTTTTACAAAAAGATAAAAAAAGGAAAAAAGAGGAAAAAGGATGAAAAAAGAGAAAAATTAGGAAAAAAAGAGGAAAAAACAGGAAAAAAGAGGAAAAAAAGGTGGAACAAAGAGGAAAAAAAGAGGAAAAAAAGGTGGAACAAAGAGGGAAAAAAGAGGAAAAAAAGAAAAATAGGAGAAAAGAGGAAAAAAGAGGAAAAATAGGAAAAAAGATTAAAAGAGAGAAAAAAAGGGAAAAGAGATAAAAGAGGAAAAAATATGAAAAAATAAGAAAAAAGGAGGAAAAAAGATTAGAAAAAGAGAAAAAAAGAGGAAAAAAGAAGGAACAAAGAGGAAAAAAAGGGAAAAGAGAGAAAAAGAGGAAAAAAGAAGGAACAAAGAGGAAAAAAAGGGGAAAAAAAGATTAAAATAGAGAAAAAAAGAGGAAAAAAGATAAAAAAGAGGAACAAAAATGAAAAAAGAAGAAAAAAGGAGGAAAAGGGAGGAAAAAAGATTAGAAAAGAGAAAAAAAGAGGAAAAAAATATGAAAAAGGAAAAAATAGGAAAAAAATATGAAAATAAATGAAAAAAAGAGAAAAAAATGGAAAAAATATGAAAAAAGGAGGAACAAAAAAGAAAAAAGAGGAAAAAACAGAGAAACAAACAGAGAAAAGAGGAAAAAGGGAGAAAAGAGGAAAAAGTTTTTTACAAAAAGATAAAAAAAGGAAAAAAGAGGAAAAAGGATGAAAAAAGAGAAAAATTAGGAAAAAAAGAGGAAAAAACAGGAAAAAAGAGGAAAAAAAGAGGAAAAAAGAAAGAAAAAGCAGGAACAAAGAGGAACAAAAAAGAAAAAAGGAGGAGAAGAGATTTAAAAAGAGAAAGAGGAAGAAAATATGAAAAAAGAGGAAAAAATAGGGAAAAATGGAAAATAAATGAAAAAAGAGAAAAAAGATGAAAAAGGGAGGAACAAAAGAGAAAAAAGGGGAAAACACAGAGAAAAAAAGAGAGAATAGAGGAAAAGGGGAGAAAAGAGGAAAAAATATTAGAAAAGAGGAAAAAAAGATTTTAAAAAATATAAAAAATAGGAAAAAAAAAGATGAAAAAAGAGAAAATATGAAAAAAAGAGGAAAAAATATTTAAAAAGAGAAAAAAAGAGAGAAAAGAGGAAAAAAGGGAAAAAGAGGAAAAGAAGGGTTAGGGTCGTGAAGGTTTAGTTTCCAGCGCAGTCTTGCCACATCCAATATGGCGGCGACGTTGACGTATCACAGCAGCTTCATGGAAGGAGGATACGTTGGTGTAGCGGCGGTTCAGCCGGCGCCGCAGGCTCGGCTATGTTTAGTCGGGGATCATTATGTAACTTGTCATCACTTACTCTCAGTCTCTGCTCGTCTCCTCCTGACAGACGGCTGGACGGAGAGAGAGGGAGGAGACGAGACGAAGGAGGAGAAGGAAAAGGAGGGGAGGGAGGAGAGAGAGGGAGGGAGACGAGACGGAGGAGGAGAAGGAGGAGGGGAGGGAGGGAGGGGAGAGAGGGAGGGAGACGAGACGGAGGAGGAGAAGGAGGAGAGGGGAGGGAGGAGAGAGAGGGGAGGGAGGCGTCCGACATCGGTGCTGCTCTGACGGACGTAGTGTCGCCAACTCCCTGGAAAATAAATAAGGGACAACCCGGCTGCTTCACCTTTCCTGTCCTGGTGAATTTTGGAGGAAAAAAAGGGGAAAAAATATTTAAAAAAGAGGAAAAAAGGGAAAAAAGAGAAGAGAGAAAAAAGAGAAAGAAAGAGAAAAAATAGGAAAAAAAGAGAAAAAATATTAAAAAAAGAGAGAGGAAAAAATGATGAGGAACAAAGAGGAAAAAAAGATGAAAGAAAGAGAAAAAAAGAGGAAAAAAGGGAAAAAAGAGAAAAAAATAGGAAAAAGGAGAAAAAAGATTGAAAAAAGAGAAAAAAGAGGAAAAAAGGAGGAACAAAGAGGAAAAAATATGAAAAAATAGAAGAAAAAAAAGGGAAAAAAGAGGGGAAAAACCCGGTTGCCTTCACCTTTCCTGTCCTGGTGGATTTTGGAGGAAAAAAAGGGGAAAAAATATTTAAAAAAGAGAAAAAAAAAGGGAAAAAAGAAGAAAAAAGAGGAAAAAAAGAGGAAAGAAGGGAAAAAGAGAGAAAAAAGAGAAGAGAAAAAATAGGAAAAAAAAGAGAAAAAAAGATAAAAAGAGGAAAAAATATTTAAAAAAAATAAAAAAGAGGAAAAAAAGAAGAAAAAAAGGAAAAAAGAGGAAAAAAAGAGGAAAAAATATGAACAGCCGGGGTCTAGTAACTTCTGCAGCCGCTGACCAGAACCTCCTGCAAGCTCTGCGTTCATCCCGCTCTCGGTCTGAACCAGAAACAGAAAGGTGGATAAAAAGAAATCTGAGCAACTGCACTTTGTCTTAATCTCCTCTGAGAGCTTCCTGTATGAGCGGCTGCAGCAGATTCACTTGTTATTTGACATTTGTATTGAGGAGCTGAGGAGACTCGTCCTCCCGCTGCAACGAGAAGCTCAGCCAGACTTCCTGCTGCTGCTGTTTTACAGAATATCTGATGCTTTAACACCGTTCTGAGTTTGATTTACACATAGTCCAGCTGTTTATCTCTAAAATGTGTAGGAATGGTTCAGTTTGTGATACAAGCATGAAATTTGGTACAAATAGCCAAAGGTTTCCCCAAAAGATCTGGACGTGGAGCCATCGGGAATTTTCAACATGGACACAACTGTTTTCTAACGAGTCTACACTCCTCTTTTTTTCATCTTTTTTCTCTTTTTTTCAGCTTCTCTTTTTTCCATCTTTTTTTCCTCTTTCTTTCTCTTTTTTTCCTATTTTTCTCTCTTTTTTCATCTTCTCTTTTTTCCTCTTTTTTTCTCCTTTTTTCATCTTCTCTTTTTTCCTCTTTTTCTCCTTTTTTTCTCTTTTTTTCGCCATATTTTTTTCCTATTTTTTCATCTTTTTTTTCCTCTTTTTTTCAGCTTCTCTTTTTTCATCTTTTGCTCCTTTTTTCCTCTTTTTGCCATATTTTTTTCCTATTCTTTTTCAACTTTTTTTCCTCTTTCTTTCTCTTTTTTTTCCTATTTTTTCCATATTTTTTCATCTTTTTTCCTATTTTTTCATCTTTTTTTCCTCTTTTTTCAGCTTCTCTTTTTTCATCTTTTGCTCCTTTTTTTCTCTTTTTTTCCTCTTTTTGCCATATTTTTTTCCTATTCTTTTTCAACTTTTTTTCCTCTTTCTTTCTCTTTTTTTTCCTATTTTTTCCATATTTTTTCATCTTTTTTCCTATTTTTTCATCTTTTTTTCCTCTTTTTTTCAGCTTCTCTTTTTTCATCTTTTGCTCCTTTTTTCCTCTTTTTGCCATATTTTTTTCCTATTCTTTTTCAACTTTTTCTCCTCTTTCTTTCTCTTTTTTTTACTATTTTTTCCATATTTTTTTCATCCTTTTTTTTCCTCTTTTTTTCTCTATCCCCAAAAGATATGGACGTGGAGCCAAGGAAAAAGAGGAAAAAAAGAGGGACAAAAAGATGAAAGATGAAAAAGGAGAAAAAAAGAGGAAAAAGAAGAGGAAAAAGAAGAGGGAAAAAATGAGAAAAAAAGAGGAAAAAATATGGAAAAAAAAGAGAAAAAAGAGGGAAAAGAGATGAAAAAAGGAGGAACAAAGAGGAAAAAAAGATGAAGGAAAAAGATGAAGGAAAAAAATAGAAAAAAAGATCCAGGGCAAACTGGCAACTCATTTCAACTAATCACTCATTAGAAAACACTTGTTTCTGGCGGCCATTTTGAAAAATGGCTGCCATGGGCGCCATGTTGAAAATTCACGATGGCTCCACGTCCAATTATTTTTGGAATGTCTTTGGCTAATGTGTGTACCAAATTTCATGCTTGTATCTCAAACTGAACGATTGTTCTGGTTATCTCCTGCACTAAGAATATCTGATGCTTTAACACCGATCTGAGTTTTATTTCCTCCTCCCAACGATGGAGGGAGTGCAGCTAATTATCTGCTCTGTAGAAATCAATGATGTTTAACTTTCTGTCCATCAAACCTCCTTTAATCTTTAACGTGTCACTCAGGACGTGCAGGAAGAGACAGCGTTAAAGTCTTGTTTCCTTAATGAAGTCACTTTTAATCTTATATGAGCTACAGTCGTCCAGTCTAACCTGGTACAAATATTGTGCTTGATCTACTTCAAAAGAATACAGTAAGTCAACTTTTTGCATGAGATTATTATGTAGATCCAGAAAGACTAGTCTTTGTATAAACTGCTTAATTTTTTGTATGTAAATAATATATTTTGCAAGTACTGTACAGTCAACTTAATTGTGTTAAGTTTACTTTATTTATCAAAATTAAGTTGACTTTAAAAAGAAAAGAAAAGAAAAAAAAGACAAAAAAGAGAATAAAAATGAAAAAAGAAAAGAAATTGAAAAAGGAATAAAAAAGAAGAAAAAAACAAAAAAGAAAAAAAGAGAAAAAAAGAAAAAAGGAGGAAAACAAATTTAAAAAATAAAAAAATTAAGTTGACTTTAAAAAGAAAAGAAAAGAAAAAAAGGAAAAGAAGAAAAAAAGAGGATACAAAGGAAAAAGAAAAAAAGAAAAAAGGAATAAAAAATAAGAAAAAAACTAAAAAAAGAAAAAAGAGAAAGGAAAAAAAGGAAGAAAAATGTTTTAAAAAGAAAATAAATAAGTTGACTTTAAAAAGAAAAGAAAAGGAAAGAAAAAAAGGAAAAAAAGGAAAAAAGGAATAAAAAAGAAGAAAAAAAACTAAAAAAGGAAAAAAAGAGAAAAAAAAGGAAGAAAAAAAACAAAAAAAAAACATTAAGTTGACTTTAAAAAGAAAAGAAAAGAAAAAAAGAGGATAAAAATAAGAAAAAAAACAAAAAAGGAAAAAAGAGAAAAAAAAGGAAAATAAGGAAAAAAAATTAAAAAGAAAAAAAAATTAAGTTGACTTTAATGAATGAACAACAACAGGATTTGAATGAATGAATGGATTAATTAATGAATGAATGAATGAATGAACGATTAATGAATTTTGTGCATACTAAAAATGAAGTAGTTCATAAAAAGACTAGTTTCTTGATCTACATAGAAATCTCATGCGAAAAAGTCGCCTTAAATTTTTTAAAGTAGATCAAGCAAGATATTTTTACTGTAGTTTCTACTTAAACAAATAAAACATGTTTCATCTAAACGTTTGTCAATCGGCCCGATAGATTACAATTGTTAAAGGAAAAGTAAATATGTTGTTTGTGTGTAAATGAAAAGATTACTGGGATTAATTATATAAATACTGCTTGTTAAGGAAAACATGCTCAATGTCTTATTTTTTGAACAAATGCAGATAAAGTTCAAAACTAGATGTTTTCACGTAAAGCAACAAACTTCATTTTTAATTGTTAATATCACAGATTTAAATATGTTATATTTACGTTCACTCGTCGTGATCCACACCGTGTTCACTGGTTTAACGTGATCTTTGTTGGGTCATCGTTTCACATCCATGGAGACAAATAAGATGACGTCGCCACACATGGAAAAATTCAAACATGATATTCTTTATAAGAAAAGGTCAGCAGCTGTGGAGCAGGATAGAGGGAGGGGATTTAAGAATAATCTGTAAAGGCAGAAACCAAAAAGGCCAACAGCTGTGAGAAAGGAATGAGAAGAGGGCGGTTTAAAACATGTATGAAACGGATACATCTCTTTTGTAATGTATGCCTTCCTCTAATGGTGCTTTTCCACTAGTACGGGGGTCGGCAAATCGTGGCTCTTTAGCGCCGCCCTAGTGGCTCCTGGAACTTTTTCAAAAATGTTGGACCTTTTTTTCCTTTTTTTCTTATTTTTTTCTTTTTTTCTTCCTTTTTTCTTCCCTTTTTTCTTTCTTCCTTTTTTCCCCTTTTTTCTTCTTGTTTGTCATTTTTGTTTTATTTTTTTCCCCTTTTTTCTTTTTCTTTTTCTCTTCTTTTTTCTCTTTTTAGCCCTTTTTTCTCTTTTCTTTTTCTGTTCTTTTTTCTCTTTTTTTCCTTTTTTTCTTCTTTTTTTCCTTTTTTTATTTTCCTCTTTAGCGCCGCCCTGGTGGCTCCTGGAGCTTTTTCTAAAATGTTTGACCTTTTTTTTCTTTTTTTCCTTTTTTCCCTTTTTTCTTCTTGTTTGTCTTTTATTTCTTTTTTTCCTTCCCTTTTTCTTTCTTTTTTTTTCTTTTTTTTCATTTTCTTTTTTTCTTCTTTTTTTTCTTTTTTTCTTTTCTTTTTCTTTTTTCCCCATTTTTTCTTCTTGTTTGTTCTTTTTTTCTCTTTCTTTTTTTCCTTCCTTTTTTTCATTCTTTTTTTCTTCTTTTTTTCTTTTTGTCCCTTTTTTTCTTTTTCTTTTTCTCTTATTTTTTCTCTTCTCTTTTTTTCCTTTTTTTTAAATCTTTTTTCCTTTTTTCCTTTTTTTATTTTTTTTCTTCTTTTTTTCTTTTTGTCTCTTTTTTTCTTCTTTGTTTCCTCTTTAGCGCCGCCCTAGTGGCTCCTGGAGCTTTTTCTAAAATGTTTGACCTTTTTTTTCCTTTTTTTCTTGCTTTTTTCTTTTTTTCCTTTTTTCCCTTTTTTCTTCTTGTTTGTCTTTTATTTCTTTTTTTCCTTCCTTTTTTTCTTTCTTTTTTCTTCTGTTTTTTCTTTTCCCCCCCTTTTTTCTTCTTTTTTTTCTTTTTCTTTTTTTCTTCTTTTTTCTCCTTTTTCTCCTTTTTTCTTTTTTCCCCTTTTTTTCTTGTTTGTCCTTTTTTTCTCTTTCTTTTTTTCCTTCCTTTTTTTCATTCTTTTTTTCTTATTTATTTCTTTTTCTTTTTCTCTTATTTTTTCTCTTCTCTTTTTTTCCTTTTTTCCTTTTTTCTTTTTTTTCTTCTTTTTTTCTTTTTGTCTCTTTTTTTCTTCTTTTTTTCTTTTTGTCTCTTTTTTTCTTCTTTTTTTCCTCTTTAGCGCCGCCCAAGTGGCTCCTGGAGCTTTTTCAAAAATGTTTGACTTTTCTTTCCTTTTTTTTTTCTTTTTTTCTTCCTTTTTTCTTTTATCCCCTTTTTTTCTTCTTGTTTGTCCTTTTTTCTCTTTTTCCTTTTTTCCTTTTTTTTCTTCTTTTTTTCTTTTTGTCCCTTTTTTCTTCTTTTTTTTCTTTTTCTTTTTCTCTTATTTTTTCTCATTTTTCTCTTTTTTTCTTTTTTTCTTTTTTTTCCTCTTTAGCGCCGCCCTGGTGGCTCCTGGAGCTTTTTCTAAAATGTTTTACCTTTTTTTTCCTTTTTTTTCTTGCTTTTTTCTTCCTTTTTTCCTTTTTTTTCCTTTTTTCCCTTTTTTCCTTTTTTTTCCTTTTTTCCCTTTTTTTCTTCTTGCTTGTCCTTTTTTCTCTTTTATTCCCTTTTTCCTTCCTTTTTTTCTTTCTTTTTTTCTTCAGTTTTTTCTTTTTTTTCTCTTTTTTTCTTTTTTTCCTACTTCTCTTCTACAAGTCTTCTTCTTCTGCAGGTTAATCTTGACCTTAGCGTTCAACCATAACAGTAACCATAACACTTATCTCTGCAGGGAGCCGTTAACAAATGTAAATGAATAATAATTACCTAGGATAACAGTGTCCAGCTCGGGGACCAGAACACGTTCAGAATTAAACACAACAGATGTTGCAGCGGGAACAGACGACCCGTCTGACCTTTTGTGTTCCAGCATTTTATTATCTTTGCAAACTGCCGGCCGGCTTTACGTGTCTTTCTAACCCGGGGCTCGGAAACCCGCAGCTCTTTAGCGCCGCCCTGGTGGCTCCTGGAGCTTTTTAAACAATGTTTGACCTTTTTTTCTCTTTTTTCTTTTCTTTTTTTAACCTTTTTTTCTCTTTTTTCCTTTATTTTCTAATTTGTTTTTCTTCTTTTTTTCCCTTTTTTCTCTTTTCTTTTATTTCTTTTTTTCGTTTTTTTCTTTTCTTCCTTTTTCCAGTCCTTTTTAGTCTCGACATTTTGACTTTTTTCTCGACATTTCGATTTTTTTTCTCGAAATTTCTTTTTTTTCTTTTTTCTTTTTTTTCTTCTTTTTTTCCCTTTTTTCCCTCTTTTTTTTCTTTTTATTTCTTTTTTTCTTCTTTGTTCCTTTTTATCTTTTTTCCCTTTTTTCTCTTTTTTTCTTCCTTTTTCCTTACATTTTTAATCTCGACATTTCGACTTTTTTCTTGACCTTTCAACTTTTTTCTCCTGGAGCTTTTTCAAAAATCTTTGACCTTTTTTTCTTCTTTTTTTCCTTTTTTTCTCTTTTCTTTTTCTTTTATTTATTTTTTCCGTTTTTTTCTTTTTTCTTCTTTTTTTCTTTTTTTTCTCTTTTTCTCCCTTTTTCCTTTCCTTTTTAATCTCGACATTTCGACTTTTTTTCGACATTTCAACTTTTTTCTCGAAATTTCTTTTTTTCTTCCTTTTTTCCTTTTTTTTCTCTTTTTTTCTTTTATTTCTTTTTTTCTTTTTTTCCTTTTTATTTTTTCTCTTTTTTCCCTTTTTTCTCTTTTTTCTTCCTTTTTCCTTACATTTTTAATCTCGACATTTCGACTTTTTTCTCGACATTTTGACTTTTTTCTCGAAGTGCATAATGAATAAATCTCCCCCAGTTCTAACTAATATAGAAACATGCAGCATGTGTTTCTTCATTCTAATTCTGATACAAGACTTTTCATTCTTTGCGGCTCCAGACATATTTGTTTTTTGTGTTTTTGGTCCAATATGGATCTAAAACATTTATGGTTACCGCCCCCCGTCCTAACCCTAACCCAGAATAACGGACCGTGTTCAGCTGAGATGTTTCTGTTTGAGACAGAAAGACGGAGATCCTGGCAGTTGAAGGTCTGGTGTGAATTCAGGAGACGTTTATGACTCAAACGTGATTGTAAACGTGTTCATGAGCTCATGAATGCAGAAGAATGAGACCATGGGGACGGGTGGGGCACCCGAGGGAGACGTGGGTGGAGACGAGACAGAACACAGAACTGCCTCACGCTGGAGAAACTTCAGCTCCTTTAACTCTCATTCAGAGACGAAGACAATGAGTTCTGGTTCTGGGATTCCAGTCGGAATTTGACGACTTTGTCCTCTTCTTTCAGTCCTTATGTCAGAAATCTGGGTGGGATTTTTGATAGTTTGACAGATATTTGACAGACAAGTTGATAACGTTGTTAGGACAAGTTTTTATCAGTTACGCCTCCTAGCCAAAGTGAAATCTTTTTTAAATCGTCACAACCTGGAGAAAGCTATTCCCGCTCTAATCAGCTCCAGATTAGACTATTGTAATGTTCTATATGTTGGCGTCTCCAAGTCTATGGGCTCAAATTAAAGCCATAAATATTTTGTATCTGTAAATAAACTTTGTACTTGTAGAAATATTTTGTGCCTGTGCAAAAAATATTTGTACCAAATATAATATTGTTTTTCGGCACTACCTTGTTCTCTATAGCTGATATAACATGAATTACTCCTATGTGGGATCAATAAAGTTCTTATTTTTACCATCTGAGAAAATTAAATATATTATATTTGGTTTCTAACTGTTTCCAAGTATATTAGTGCGTGTGTGAATGAATAAATGAGACGTAAAACGTACATTTATTAGTAGAAAGGTGCTTTATGAAAATAAGTCCATTTACTTGTATTAGTTTACAGTCTTGAACATCCAATATGGCGGCGACGTCAGTAGGCGATGCAATGATCTGATTGGCTCTACAACGCTTTGAAACCCGTGCCAAAGTTCGCTGATTGGCTCTTAGTTTTGGCACGTCAAAACACTGCCATAATTCGCCATAATTCGTAGTTGTAAAAAAAGTTTGTAGATTTTGTAAAAAAAGTTTGTAGCTTTGTATATCCAATGTTGCTCACAGACGAATCAATTCCACAGCTACAAAAAGGTTTTACAGATGCACAAAATATTACAGTACAAATATTTTTTGCAAGTACAAATATTTTTTGCAAGTACAAATATGTTTTGACCATGCACAAAATATTTCTACAAGTACAAAGTTTATTTACAGATACAAAATATTTATGGCTTTAATTTGAGCCCATACAAGTCCTCTATTAACCTTCAACTAGTGCAGAATGCAGCTGCCCGTCTGTTAGCTAACACTAAAAGACGTACTCTGGTCACTCCGGTCACTCCGGTAACTCCGGTTACTCCGGTTACTCCGGTCCTCTATTCACTCCACTGGCTTCCTGTCCATTTAAGAATTGAATTTAAACTTTTAATGTTTGTTTTTAAAGCCTTCAATGGCCTTGCCCCCCCCCTGTTCATCTGAGCTTTTATCGTAGTGTGAGCCTGGCAGGGCTGAGATCCTCAACTGTAGTTGGAAGTTCCCAGGTCAAAGTTCAAGTGCTGGGGGGACCGAGCCTTTTCAATCGCTGTATGTTTTATTCTGTAAAGAACTTTGGTTCACCTAGAGGTGGCTGTAAAGGGCTATAGAAATAAAGTACATTTACATTTATATCACACTAATACGTTGATGCAAAGTCATTTTCATAATGAAGCACTTGTTTATGTGGATAGTTTACCACATAAAACACCTACAATGGAGATGGAGAGAGAGGAAAACCAGAGTTATGTCGGAGCCAGAGGAGATCGCCCTAAAACTGAGAAGAAGAAGAAGAAGAAGAAAGTGAGATTTTGTCTTGACTCTGGAGAAATAAAGGAGAAATAAGTCAACTGGGTGTCAGCAGGGGCGTGGCCTGACGGACAGGTAGTTGTGCACCTTTGTAGCTTAATTACAGAGAAATGACTCTAAAGCTGCTGATTCTTGAAATCTTTCTTAGTTAACATCCATGTTTCCATGGTTACGGTCGTCCTCTTATGATGCTGTTTATGCTGCTGGAAGCTAACGCTAGGTGTCCTCAACCAGGTGGTGAAACATCATCATAAATGCTATTAAAGTGGGATGATCAGCACTTAAACTGCAGTTTAATCAACTATAATCCTGGTTCCCTATAAATAAGAACCCTTCCTCTCTTCTCCATTTCCATTTTTATTTATTATAAGTATCTCATAGCTATCGTTTTTGTCCATCGTTCCTGTAGTTTCTTGTACTGGCCCCCCTTTTTTCTCTTTTGTGCATGTTTGCAGGCCGGAGCTTCGGGAGCTGCGTGCTGGCCTGACTGAGTTTTAACATTTAAAACATTATTGTGTATATTTGTATATAATTATATTCCCCCCTCCCCACAAAAATCATACTTTTTTGGAAATGATTTGGCGGTCCACTTGCAATACCTTCGCGGCCCACAGGTTGGGAATCACTGGACGCTATATAAATAAAATTGAATTGAATTGAATTTGAGGACCGATGGGGGAGGTTCCCTTTATCAACCTCAATTATCGGAATTATCAATTACAAATGTATGTTGTATGGAATGTATATTAATAATGAACCTTTGATACGAATAAAACTGGATTGAATTGAAATTTTATTTCGAACATGAAACAGTAGTACGACGGAGTATTAGGGCCAAACTAAGACAAAGAAATATATAGGAAATTACAAGAATAAAGTCATAATATAATGAGAATAAAGTCGTAAAATTATCAGAATAAAGTCATAATGTTGCAAGAATAAAGTCGTAAAATAACGAGAATAAAGTCGTAATTTATGAGAATAAAATCGTAATATTACGAGAATAAGGTCGTAATTTATGAGAATAAAATCGTAATATTATGAAAATAAAGTCGTAATATTATGAGAATAAAATCGTAATATTATGAGAATAAAGTTGTAATATTATTAGAATATAATTTATGAGAACTCTAACAGGAAGAGTGTGTTAAAATGAGGAATATTGACCATCTTGTGAAGTTATATTTATATATTTATAATATATTTAATATTACGACTTTATTCTCGTAATTTTACGACTTTATTCTCATATTATTATGACTTTATTCTCGTAATTTCCATTTTTTTTTTTGTCTTAGTTTGGCCCTAATACTCCGTCGTACAGCAGTGAATACAAAACAAAAAAATAATAATCAATAATAAATAACTGTAAAATAAGAAAACAAAACAAAAATATAAATATAAAAAACATGCATCCACCATAATTAACATGCTCGAAATAAAAAGGATTAGGAAGAAGTAAAAACGTATTAAATCCTACCCCCTATACTATATTTCATTATGATCTAAATTAATTTCTATACAAAAAAACAAAGATCAATATATAAATATCAATAACACATCCTCACACCTATATACACTGATATAAATATACCCGCTTATAAATTAATATATCAGTCTCAACAATATACCAAAAAAAGAAAGGAGAAATTAAAAATAACCCTCCCATAAAATAAAAATAAACCTGCAGCTCCGGGTGAGCGGGTTCATACCTGTCCTGAGGCCACGCCCCCTCCGGCCCCTGATTGGTCAACGTCACGGACCAGCCGCCTCCTGATTGGCTGCCGTCTGTCAACACGCGGCTTGTGTCTCCGGCCTGTCAAAGTGGTGGCAGGAAACCCTTCAGGACCGGAAGTTCAACAATAAAACACTAAAAAGTCAGTATAGTTGTAGTAATAGCAGCAGAAAGTGAAATTTAAAGGGATAAAATGCCGTTTTATTCCAATTATTGTTTGTTTGAAATTCTTTATTCAGTCACATCACACTACAAGCACTATCAAAACAAACATTATCGACAAAATAGTGACTGAAAAGGCACAGGCAGAAGCAAAGTGCTTATATTAAACACACTTTTTTACCGTTTTCCATCGATATAATAGCGTTATAATTGAAATAAAATGGCATTTTATCCCTTTAAATTGCACTTTCTGCTTCCATTAGGACAAATATACGGATAGTATTTGTGTTAAACTGCTGAAGGGGGCCGGT
>NC_084610.1:24150173-24250173 GCF_033807715.1 Cololabis saira | reverse complement strand
TTTCTTAGTATGAAAAATAAAAAATATTCTTAGACTGCTTTTAAATTGTGCAAATTCACGTTCAGAACCAACACGTTTCAACAGAGATGCTTGGCTGTGGACCGGGGCCTTTTTTTATTATTTTTATATATTTTTTATTTATGTTTAATTTGAAATAATCCCACACCTTCGACATCTTCTTTCTCTTATTACTTTCACTTTGCTTCGTTTTCTCATTGTTGCTGTCGCTGTTGTCGGTTAAACTGTTCACACACGTTCCGAAAGTTCAAGCCCCGCCCCCCCATGTAATGAGGGGGCGGGGCTTGTTTCAGCTCCAGGATGCTCCGCTGTTGCCATGGTGATCTTCCAGGTTCGAGTTAGGACTAGAGTGACCTTATAAAGGTGTTTATTCCTCTTCATGGTTCAGGCCCGGCGTCTCCTGCAGGTTTGGCCTCCTCCCTTTACGAGCTGTTTACTGGTGTTTCTCGGTTGCTAACGAGTAATCTTACCTAACCTGCTCCAAACCAGAACTCACCTGTCCAAACAAGCTGCAGCTGCATAGTTTCTGAATCTGTCACACCAAACCATGGAACCCAGCTTCTCAAGTGGACGGCAGCGTTGTGGTGAAGGAAACACCAAACACGTCAGACGTTCGTTCCACCGGCGTCAAACTCTTGGCACTTTTCCACCAGCGCCTACTCATCTCAACTCGGCCTGGTTTCTTTTCCTATTATACTATAAAATACTATAAAAAGTGCCTTTGCTGTTCACATAGAACTCAACTTATCATCATAAGCAAATCAGAAATGACACCATCCACGACTCTCTTTGTCAAACCATTCAAAAGTTATGGTAGAAAGTAGGAACTATCAAATATCGACCAATCAGATGAAGGGTGGGCGCGCTTTTTGGCGTCTAGCGTCGCCACGGTAACGCTTTTGACTGAGAAAAGTAATGCGTGGTCTCGGAGGATGGAGACGCACATTTTGATGTATAACACACCTGGGTGCACGTTACGGTTCGGGCCGTATTAACTGCCGAAGGAATGGCATAAATTGCGCTAAAATTACACAATTAAGTCAAAATGGCCGATTTCCTGTTCGGTTTCGGGCATGGAGCCATGGCCGTGCAAAACCGGGTTATTGCTAATATTCTGGTTAGAAAAGGGTTATTGATGCATGGAAACGCAGTCAATGCAGCTACAACTCTTTATCTGCATGTTGCTTTGTTGTCGTTAACATCTCAAGACGACTCTGTTGCACCGTTGGGTTTCTGGGCTCCGGTACGGTTAGTCCGGTCTGGTCCGGTCCGGTGAACTGATGCTTCACAATGTTTTTATTCCTTGGATGTAAATACACAGCAAACACACCGTAAGAGCTATAAAAGAATAAAATAAAGTAGTTAGTCTTTCTACATTCATATAAATTTAATTTAACTTAAATACAGACCGACGCAGCTGCTCACTCGGCCGGTAATAACAGCTACCGTTAACCACAATACATGAGTAACCATGGCAACCAAACTCAAGCTGGACATAAATACGGCATAAAATTTGCACAAATCCTTATCAGCAGGTGCTTTTTGTGTCAGTTAGGCTCCACTTTAGCATTCCTGACACTAGTTTAGTCTTTCAGACACACTTTCTACTGCCGTTAAACTTTTACCATTAAAGTCCGAAGCGCTGGATGTTTACGAGGTCTCGGCGAGACGCCTTCAAAATAAAAGCACTAAATATCGGTCTCCTTAATATATAACAAATAAAATAAAAGCCTGGCTTTAAATAACGTTAATGAGAAGACAAAAAAACACATTTATAGAAATACTCATATTAAAGGTAATTTACAATTTCCATTATTTCATTTTTTTTTAAGTTATGTTTTATTATTTATTATTCATTATTATTATTACTATAGCGAAAATACCACAGTTTTTCATGCGGATCTTGTCATTTTATTTAATGCACCGATTGTTCAGTAACCGAAATTGTTCGGCCGAAAATGGCAAAAAACACTTTTGGTGTTCGGTGGAATAAGTGGGAAAAAAACCTAACAATTAATAACGGCGTTGTAATATAAGGAAATAGACTGGACGCTCCGTAACGGCTGCACCACAAACATAAATCGTTGGCCAAACAAAAAGTAACCACATAAGAATTTTACCAACATTCACCAGGAGGTGGAACCAAAACAACATAATGCTGGAAATTAAAAAATGTTCAGTTTTTTATGTTCAATAAATGTTTTCTACCTTGTAATTTTGTAAAAGATTTTTTTCTTTGAAAACCATGCCTAAATCAAATTTATTTGATTTATGCAATAGTGAAAAAATTGGCAAAATAAATGAACAACTGCGAAGAACCATGTTCGGTATTCGGCTGAACGTGAAAGTGTTTATTATTAGTTTCGGTTTCGGCCACAAATTTTAATTTCAGTGCATCACTAGTTTTTATCAGCTACACCTTTAGATTGGGCCGTGAAAATATTGTCAGACATTAAACCGGTTCTGGTTCATAAAAGGTCGGGGACCACTCCGGTACGGTTAGTCTCGTCTGGTCTGGTTCGTCCGGTCTGGTCCACCTTACTGGTTCTGAGAGAGTTTCTTCCCACAAACCACAAACCTGGAGCCAACACATGAAACTACCGGCTCATAGCGTCGTCTGACAAACGTGGAGAATGTGAGCCGGATCGTCAAGTATGAACCTTCGAGCCTTGAAGGCTCAGCCTCTATTTTAGGTTTTATAGAAGAGAAGAGAATAGTTTTTATTGTGGTCGTCCAGGTGACAGAGGAAGGTCAAGTATGTCCGTGTCACTGACACTCAGAAAACAGAAAACAGCTCTCTAGTGTGTTTGAACAATGAAAATAAAGGCCGTCCATTCTACTCAAACCCCCCCAGGGAAAAGAAACAAAAACCAGTTTGTCAAAGTCGTCGTTGTTGTTCGTCGGTGCCGTTTGGAGATAAAGCTCCGTCTGGACTCAAACTGAACCGATAATACTGATAATAAACACCAGGACTCAAACTGAACCCATAATACTGATAATAAACACCAGGACTCAAACTGAACCCATAATACTGATAATAAACACTAGGTACCATTAGAGGTGATGCAGGCAATCAGAGGACTTTTATTTTGAAATCTCTTTTTATTAAACACAAAACAGAATTACATTCTTGGTTTAAGACACAGATTTTTATTTTTCCGTTTTTTACATTTCATTACATTGAAACATTAGTGAGTCATTCATATAATAATTTATATAAACATATTCATCTTACACCAAAAAAGGGCAGACAAAAATAATAGTTATAATGACAGATAAAAATACTACTGTTAAAGAGTAATAAAACAACCATAACAAATGTAGAAAGAAAGAAAGAGAGAAAGCTAGCTAGCTAGCTAGCTAACATGATTTATGTGCTTAAAGGTTGAATAAAAACTTACATGTACTAATTATTTTTTATACTTTGACTTGATTTGACTTTTATTTTGTATACAAAAGACAATAATTAAAAGAGAAGATAAGAAAACAAAGCAGGCAAAAAAAGAAACAACAAATCAAAGAATTTCATCCTTTAACACTTAATATCTTAATTTACATGTGCAAAAAGGAGAAGGAAGAAGTGTAAACTTATTTAATCCTACCCCCATTCACTTTTCACTATTCATTTATTAAGTATTTATTAAGTATTTATGATAACTAACTATACTATAATTATACTCACACACTTACTTATACACATAGTTGAGTATTTCTATATATTTGTACACAAATGCCCATATAAATATATATATATATACTTATTTACACCCAACTATCTCTATATTAACTCCATCTGCTCTATATCTATATATATCTACATACACACGTATACACATACATATTCACATATATATACTGTATATATATATAAATATATATATATATATATATATATTTTATATATATTTATATATATATATATAAATATATATATACACCCATACATTGGAAGATGGCGATTTATACAGATATTTACAGCTGAGACACTTTTATGACACAGAAATTAAGAAGCAAACTCCTTTAACAATTGTCTCCAAACTGTATAGATTTTTACTGAAGCAACTGGGAAAAAATACAATGTACATAAAAGAAATAAACATAGAGTTGTCAGAGGGGGATAATCCATGAATAAGACCCAACACCTCAACCAGCTCCAAAACATGGAGGGAATTTGGTACCGTGTCATAACTGCATACGACGCGAGCGAGCGTCAGCTACAAAAACAATTCCATTGCTTTATTTTATATTGGACTGTCCTAACTGAAGCGAGTGACGCTGCGCGACGCAGCACCGTTTTGAGCTGATCATTTGTCTGACGCCCTGCTTCTATTTTCTTCCTGTCGCTCACGTTAAAAGCGCTGTAGGAAACAGTCATTTCAATACAAGAACCTCAATAAAGTGGCAGCTGCTGGAGGGAGATGGACAGGGAGCTGGAAGGTTCTGATAAGATAATAAGATATAATATATAATAATAGGATAATATTTCTTTCTGCCACTTTATTGAGGTTTTTGTGGTGAAATGAGGAGGAATCATAGAGATAACTTCTCATTTCAACTAACTGGATCAGCCGTTCCTCATCCATGACTGTTTCCTCCAGCGCTTTCAACCGTCTTTCAACGCGAGCAGCAGGAAGAGAATAGAAGAACATTTAAATATCACAATATCAAGCTTGTTTTCTGTTTAGAAAGTACAAACGTAGGAAGATTACAAGTAATCACCATCTTTTACTTGTCTCTTTACTCTTTTAGGAGTTCTTTTAGGAGTTTCTTTCAGGAGCGCACGGTAGGCGTAGTGCGGTGAATAAAGGCTGATTTATGGTTCCGCGTAAAATCTACGGCGCAGGGTCTGCGTTGGTGTAACGCGGAACCATAAATCAGCCTTTTAAAAAGCGAGTTTCAGCTGTCAATCAAAAGAACGTGGGGGCCGATAAAGCATTCAGTGTTTCAGGACAGAGAGTGCCCGATGTCACGCAGTGCGACGCGATAGTCGGACGCTCGCGTGCAGTTAGGACAGGCTGCAAGACCCAACACCTCGACCAGCTCCAGAACATGGAGGGAATTTGGTTGGAAAAATGTAATCCGTCTTTTTACGACTCCAAAAATTAAAAATAAACAAGTGGGTGAGCAACAATGTTGCTGGAGACAATCAAGTGCCAACCACTCTCTCATTTTCTGGTCGTGTAAGAAAATACAAGCATTTTGGGATCCTAAGAACTATGGAGAAGGTTTTGGGATATGGGATTCCTAAAGATCCCCGAGTTATTTACTCAGGACTGATTCCAGAGGATGGAATAAATAAAGAGGACATGTACATTTTTAAAATTCTATCTCTCGCGGCTAAGAAAGATGGACTCACTTGGACTGAGCCAATGGTTGGACGTTGTAGAAGAAATACGATCAATGGAACAATTTAACAACAGCCTATGACTTAAAACAGTACGGAAGAGTATCAGGGCCGTGCAGGAGAAAAAATATTTGAGAGGGGAAGATTTTTTTATTGTGCAAAAGTCAAGATGTCGAGAAAAAAATTTTTTATTTCAACATTAATCTCAACATTTTGACTTTTTTCATTATATTTTGACTATTTCCTCGACATTTCGACTTTTTAATCTCGACATCCTAGCGCCGCCCTAGTGGCTCCTGGAGCTTTTTCAAAAATCTTTAACCTTTTTTTTTCTTCTTTTTTTCCTTTTTTTTCTTTTTTTTCCTTTTTTTCTTTTTTTCTCTTTTTTCTTAATATTTTCTTTTTTCTTCTTTTTTTCCTTTTTTCTCTCTTATTCTTCCTTATTTAATTTCGACTTTTTTCTCGACATTTCAACTTTTTTCTCAAAATTTTGATTTTTTTCTCGACATTTCGACTTTTTTCTCGAAGTGCACAATGAAAAAAAAATCTTCCTCCTCTAAAATATTATTTTTATTTTTCTCCTGCCTGGCTCTAATAATCTTCCGTAAAACAGAGATGTGCTTAGCAACATGGACAAAATGACATTATTATATAAGACGGTAGTGCCCCCCCCCCCCCTAGTTTTCTTGTATTGTTGTATCCCTGTTTTTTTTTTTGCTTTTTTATTACTGGCTAAAAATGGAAAAATAAAGTTTTTTCTCATTAGCGACCAGGACCAGGAAGTTTCTGTAGATATACGACCGGGCCGTAGCTCCGCAGCTTCCTTGTTGCCGTGGCACCAGATACAGGCTTGAAACGAGTTCTCCGTCCTCTTATCGCCTCGTCCGGCTGGATTTAAACGCATCCCTGCGACCTTTGACCCCACCGCCCCGGCGGCCTGATTGCCCCGACCGAAGCCCCGCCTCCCGCCGTCTGGGGAACGGATCGTTATTTCCTATTACCAGAGCCCCGGCACAATTACCCAGCAGGCCGCGGTGGGAGAGGGTCGTATTGTTTTACTGCCCCTCCGGCAAACCGGTTTATCTGGATCCTTATTTCCTCGTAGCTGTATGAACCCAAAACTCTGAATTATATTTCATTTATACCTAGATGGGTATATGGGTGATAGATGGGTATAGATCAGGGGTCGGCAACCTAAAATGTTGAAAGAGCCATATTGGACCAAAAACACAAAAAACAAATATGTCTGAAAAATGAAAAGTCTTGAATGTCGAGAAAAAAGTCGAAATGTTGAGAAAAAAGTCGAAATGTCGAGAAAAAAGTCGAAATGTCGAAATATCGAGAAAAAAGTCGAAATGTTGAGAAAAAAAGTCGAAATGTCGAGAAAAAAGTCGAAATGTCGAGAAAAAAAGTCGAAATGTCGAGAAAAAAGTCAAAATGTCGAGAAAAAAAGTCGAAATGTCGAGAAAAAAAGTCGAAATGTCGAGAAAAAAAGTCGAAATGTCGAGAAAAAAAGTCGAAATGTCGAGAAAAAAAGTCGAAATGTCGAGAAAAAAAGTCGAAATGTCGAGAAAAAAGTCAAAATGTTGATAGAAAAAAGTCAAAATGGACCTTCCGCCACCGTTGACCCTCGGCCATATTTAATTATGCGTGAAAAAAGTTGAAATGTTGAGAAGAAAGTCAAATTTGTTGAGAAAAAAGTCAAAATGTTGAGAAAAAAGTCAAATTTGTTGAAAAAAAAGTCAAAATGTTGAGAAAAAAGTCGAAATGTCGAGGAGAAAAAAGTCGAAATGTCGAGAAAAAAGTCGAAATGTCGAGAAAAAAAGTTTAAATGTTGAGAAAAAAAGTCGAAATGTTGAGAAAAAAAGTCGAAATGTTGAGAAAAAAGTCAAATTTGTTGAAAAAAAAGTCAAATTTGTTGAAAAAAAAGTCAATGTTGAGAAAAAAAGTCGAAATGTCGAGAAAAAAGTCGAAATGTTGAGATTAAAAAGGAAAGGAAAAGGAAGAAAAAAAGAGAAAAAGGAAAAAAAGAAGAAAAAAAAAGGTAAAACATTTTTGAAAAAGCTCCAGGAGCCACTAGGGTTGACGACCCCTGGTATAGGTGGGTGATAGATGGGTATAAATTTGTATAAATTGGTGATAGATGGGTATAGATGGGTGAAAGATGGGTATAGATTTGTATAAATTGGTGATACATGGTATAGATGAAGCAGCTGGATCTTCTGACGGACTGAGCTCCTCAGACCATTTCCGGACCGTTTAAAGGTTGGCTAACCAGCTCGGTGACCGTTACTCGGTCACAACGACCGCTAGACTTTCTCACCCTCGGCCCACAAGCAGCAGGCCAAGCTAACGTTGGTATTACTCAGGAACAAGCCCGTACGAACGGCATCAGAAACATTCGTTGACGTATATTTCCTTCTTCTTTTTCCCCGTCCTCAGGTACCGGGACCTTCGGCCGGGTGTTCCTGGTCAAGGACAAGAAGAGCAAGGCGTTCTTCGCGCTGAAGCAGATGAAGATCTCAGACGTGATCCGGCTGAAGCAGGAGCAGCACGTCCACAACGAGAAGGAGGTTCTGACGGAGGTCGTGCACCCGTTCCTCATCCGGCTGTGAGTCCCGCCGCCGCCAGCTAGCCTTCCGCCTTCATCTCCGCCTAGCTAACCGCCTGTTGACCAGTGTGGTTTTTGGCAGCCGTTTTAGATTTAGTCTTAGTTTTTTGGATGAAAATGCTTATTAGTTTAGTAGTTAGTTTTTTAGTCCAGTTTTAGTAAGTACTTTCACCAATATTTACAATAATAAAGGTATATTGTGTTTTAGCCTAAAGCTAGCAGACTGTGATAAAGCTGCACATATAACTGACCAGTTTAACATATCAACGTGCTGACGGAACATAAACACACCAAGGACCACTCCGTCACTGAACGTAAACATGGCTAAACATGCGGTTAACGTTACAAAAGAAGCCAAGTGTGCTGTTCATTTAGATCAGGGGTCGGCAACCCGCGGCTCTTTAGCGCCGCCCTAGTGGCTCCTTGGAGCTTTTTCAAAAATGTTTGACCTTTTTTTTCCTTTTTTTTCTTTTTTTTTTCCTTTTTTTCTTTTTTTTCTTTTTTTTCTTTATTTATTTTCTTTTTTTCTTCTCTTTTTCCTTTTTCTTCTTTTTTTCTTTTTTTTTCCTTCTCCTTTTTTTCCTTTTTTCCCCTTTTCTTTCTTTTTTTTCCCTTTTTTCTTTTTTTCCTTTTTTCTTTCTTTTTTCCTTTTCTTTTTTCCCCTTTTTTCTCTTTCTTTTTTTCTTTCCTTTTTAATCTCGACATTTCAACTTTTTTCTCTTTTTTTTTTCCTTTTTTTTTCTTTTTTTCCTTTTTTTCTTTTTTCCTTTTTTCTCTTTTTTTCGTCCTTTGTCCTTTCCTTTTTAATCTCGACTCTTTAACATTTTTCATGAAATTTTGACTATTTCGACGTTTTTCTTATACAAGACTTTTCATTTTTTGCGGCTCCAGACATATTTGTTTTTTGTGTTTTTGGTCCAATACAGCTCTAAAACATTTTGGGTTGCCGACCCCTGATTTAGACACATGGGGAACAGCAACACGTCTCAAATGCTATATTCTAGTCTACGTTTCGGACAGTCACTCAAACATGGGTCAATATGATACTTATTACACTTGCAGCCGACCAAAATCCCGTCATGTACCACACACAGGCTACCAGTAACACACACAAGCTACTGAATTGATGTCAGCACAACTAAACTAACTTTAGCCTGGGTTAGCATCGCAACCAAGCTAATAATTTTGTAATCGTTGACGAAAACGACACTAGCGTTTTCCCCCTCGTCCCCCCTCTTTTAATTTCTTCCGGCTTTCGACGAAGGCGGACGCTTTTCTGCTCCCTCTCCCTTATCTGTTCTGCCCCGCTACTGCTTGCTTGTCTCGTCTTCAGAGTCTCTTCTTTTCACTCCTCCGAAATTACAATTATAGAATTGATTAACTGGTCTCTCAGCACAATTGACCACATTTTTGCAACAAGAAGTCAGGGGGTAAGGGAGCCCTCTTGCCCGGATGGGACCTTTTTTGCTGGATACACAATGGATTCCTACAAATATTGGAAGCCTTTGTGCATGCCGATCATGTCCATCGAGGACGTAGAAGACGCCTTCATATTTGGATTTATGATGGCAGGATTTCTCCTGATTATCCTCATGATCGGAGGTGGGGGTTTCCTGATGTTTCGACAAACGCGTAAGTCATCGGCAGCCTTTTTGGCTCTTTCAGAGCTGCCGGACGTGGCAGAAGGATCAAGCAAAGCAATCAGCGCTCTGACTTTTACGTTTGGGGAGCAGGCCCGTAAGCTGGATGCGATTCTCGAACAGAACCGCAGGCTGGCGGGGGTCTTTGAGCTCATTAACAAGATTGATAACAACCTGGAGAAGTTGGGAATTCGTCTGATTGGAGTCGCCGCTGATGAACCAGAGACTGAAAGGCAGACGGAAAATTACTGAGGATGCCTGTTTTCAAAATAATTGCTGATTCTATAATCTGCCCTCGACAGAGCAGTCTTGGGCCGACCGCCCCTGGTCACAATCTTTCTGGTGGAATGTAAACAAGAGGACTCTGCCCCCACCAACCCTCCCCCTCTCCCACGAACACCTGCGGATCCCTGTCTCAGAACTGTACGAGCCGCCTGATAACATCAAGGACATTTGGCTGAGAGCAGCTCTGGGCGGAGGTTCACGGATGTTTTTCGACATTTCGACTTTTTTCTCGAAATTTCAACTTTTTTTTTCAACATTTCGACTTTTTTCTCAACATTTCGACTTTTTTCTCGACATTTCGACTTTTTTCTCGACATTTCGACTTTTTTCTCAACATTTCGACTTTTTTCTCGACATTTCGACTTTTTTCTCGACATTTCAACTTTTTTTTTATCGACATTTCATCTTTTCTCTCAACATTTCGACTTTTTTCTCGACATTTCGACTTTTTTTTCAACATTTTGACTTTTTTCTCGACATTTCGACTTTTTTCTCGACATTTCGACTTTTTTCTCAACATTTCGACTTTTTTCTCGACATTTCGACTTTTTTCTCGACATTTCGACTTTTTTCTCGAAATTTTGACTTTTTTCTCGAAATTTTGACTTTTTTTTCAACATTTCGACTTTTTTCTCGACATTTCGACTTTTTTCTCAACATTTCGACTTTTTTCTCGACATTTCGACTTTTTTCTCAACATTTCGACTTTTTTTTCTCAACATTTCGACTTTTTTCTCGACATTTCGACTTTTTTTCTCGACATTTCGACTTTTTTCAACATTTCGACTTTTTTCTCCACATTTCGTTTTTTTTCTCAACATTTCGACTTTTTTCTCGTCATTTCGACTTTTTTTCTCGACATTTCGACTTTTTTTCAACATTTCGACTTTTTTCTCAACATTTCGACTTTTTTCTCGACATTTCGACTTTTTTCTCGACATTTCGACTTTTTTCTCGACATTTCAACTTTTTTTTTATCGACATTTCATCTTTTCTCTCAACATTTCGACTTTTTTCTCGACATTTCGACTTTTTTTTCAACATTTTGACTTTTTTCTCGACATTTCGACTTTTTTCTCGACATTTCGACTTTTTTCTCAACATTTCGACTTTTTTCTCGACATTTCGACTTTTTTCTCGACATTTCGACTTTTTTCTCGAAATTTTGACTTTTTTCTCGAAATTTTGACTTTTTTTTCAACATTTCGACTTTTTTCTCGACATTTCGACTTTTTTCTCGACATTTCGACATTTCGACTTTTTTCTCCACTTTTCGACTTTTTTCTCAACATTTCGACTTTTTTTTCTCGACATTTCAACGTTTTTCTCAACATTTCGACTTTTTTTTCTCAACATTTAGACTTTTTTCTCGACATTTCGACTTTTTTTCTCGACATTTCGACTTTTTTCAACATTTCGACTTTTTTCTCCACATTTCGTTTTTTTTCTCAACATTTCGACTTTTTTCTCGTCATTTCGACTTTTTTTCTCGACATTTCGACTTTTTTTTCAACATTTCGACTTTTTTCTCAACATTTCGACTTTTTTCTCGACATTTCGACTTTTTTCTCGACATTTCGACTTTTTTCTCAACATTTCGACTTTTTTCTCGACATTTCGACTTTTTTCTCGACATTTCGACATTTCGACTTTTTTCTCCACTTTCCGACTTTTTTCTCAACATTTCGACTTTTTTTTCTCGTCATTTCGACTTTTTTTCTCGACATTTCGACTTTTTCTCAACATTTCGACTTTTTTCTCAACATTTCAACTTTTTTCTCGACATTTCGACTTTTTTTCTCGACATTTCGACTCTTTTTTCAACATTTCGACTTTTTTCTCAAAATCTTACCAGGAATATTTGTCTTATTTCTAGTTAAAATGTCTCATTTTTAGTCAAAAAATCTCATTACATTTAAAACAAGAGTCATTACCAGAAAAATAACTAATTTGACAATTTTCACCTGTTTCAAGTAAATTTTCACTTGAAATAAGTAGAAAAATCTGCCAGTGGAACAAGATTTATCTTCTTATTACAAGCAAAAAAATCTTGTTCCACTGGCAGATTTTTCTACTTATTTCAAGTGAAAATCTACTTGAAACAGGTGAAAATTGTTGTTTTTTCCAATGATGAGTCTTGTTTTAAGTGTAATGAGATTTTTTTACTAAAATGAGACATTTTAACTAGAAATAAGACAAATATTCTTTTTAAGATTTTGAGTTTTTGCAGTGCATTTCAACATTAATCTTGACATTTCGACTTTTTTTCTCGACATTTCGACTTTTTTTCTAAACATTTCGACTTTTTAATCTCAACATTTCGATTTTTTTCTCTAAATTAAGTTTTTTTTTCTCGACATTTCGATTTTTTTCTCGAAATTACGACTTTTTTCTCGACATTTCAACTTTTTTGTCGAGATTTCGACTTTATTCACGAAAGTGCACAATAAAAAAAAAATCTTCAAAAAATCTCATTACATTTAAAACAAGAGTCATTACCAGAAAAATAACTTATTTGACAATTTTCACCTGTTTCAAGTAGATTTTCACTTGAAATAAGTAGAAAAATCTGCCAGTGGAACAAGATTTATCTTCTTATTACAAGGAAAAAAATCTTGTTCCACTGGCAGATTTTTCTACTTATTTTAAGTGAAAATCTACTTGAAAAAGGTGAAAATTGTTGTTTTTTTCCAGTAATGACTCTTGTTTTAAGTGTAATGAGATTTTTCTGACTAAAAATGAGACATTTTAACTAGAAATAAGACAAATATTCTTGTTAAGATTTTGAGTTTTTGCAGTGCATTTCAACGTTTTTCTCGACATTTTGACTTTTTTCTCGACATTTCAACTTTTTTCTCGACATTTCAACTTTATTCACGAAGTGCACAATAAAAAAAAATCTCATTCCACTTAAAACAAGACTCATTACCAGAAAAATAACTTGTTATTTGACAATTTTCACCTATTTCAAGTAAATTTTCACTTGAAATAAGTAGAAAAATCTGCCAGTGGGACAAGATTTATCTTCTCATTACAAGCAAAAAAATCACTGGCAGATTTTTCTACTTATTTCAAGTGAAAATCTACTTGAAACAGGTGAAAATTGTTGTTTTTTCCAGTGATGAGTCTTGTTTTAAGTGTAATGAGATTTTTTTACTAAAAATGAGACATTTTAACTAGAAATAATACAAATATTCTTAAGATTTTGAGTTTTTGCAGTGTAGAAAAGAGTTCTTGCCTGCATGTAAACGTAGTTACTGACGCTCTGCCGGCGATTCCCCGCCTAGTTAACCTTACGTTGACCCTTATTTCCCCCCGTTAGGTTCTGGACGCACCACGACGAGCGTTTCCTCTACATGCTGATGGACTACGTCCCCGGCGGTGAGCTCTTCAGCTACTTACGCAGCCGCGGCAGGTTCAGCAACGCCACCGGCCTCTTCTACACCTCCGAGATCGTGTGTGCCATCGAGTACCTGCACTCCAGAGAGATCGTGTACCGGGACCTGAAGCCGGAGAACATCCTGCTGGACAGCGAGGGACACATCCGCCTCACCGACTTCGGCTTCGCCAAGAAACTCTCCGACAGGTGAAAGAAACGCTGACGTCTGTAGATCTGGGAGAAACTCTCCGACAGGTGAAACGCAGAACGTGTGTAGATCTGGTGCTGATGAGACGAGAAATCACTCTGTCAAGACGTACATTCAATTCAGTTTTATTTATATAGCGTCTATTAGGCAAAAAAAGGCAAGTTTATTTGTATAAAACAGGGGTCGGCAACCCAAAATGTTTTTTAATTATGCGTGAAAAAAGTTGAAATGTTGAGAAAAAAGTCAAAATGTCGAGAAAAAAGTTAAATTTGTTGAGAAAAAAGTCAAAATGTTGAGAAAAAAGTCAAAATGTTGAGAAAAAAGTCAAATTTGTTGAGAAAAACGTCAAAATGTTGAGAAAAAAGTCAAAATGTCGAGAAAAAAGTCAAATTTGTTGAGAAAAAAGTCAAAATGTCGAGAAAAAAGTCAATGTTGAGAAAAACGTCGAAATGTTGAGAAAAAAGTCAAATTTGTTGAGAAAAAAGTCAAATTTGTTGAGAAAAAAGTCAAATTTGTTGAGAAAAAAGTCGAAATTTCGAGAAAAAAGTCAAAATGTCAAGAAAAAAGTCACAATGTCGAGAAAAAACTCACAATGTCGAGAAAAAAGTCACAATGTCGAGAAAAAAGTCAAATTTGTTGAGAAAAAAGTCAAAATTTCGAGAAAAAAGTCACAATTTCGAGAAAAAAGTCGAAATGTTGAGAAAAAAGTCAAATATGTTGAGAAAAAAGTCAAAGTTTCAAGAAAAAAGTCAAAATGTCGAGAAAAAAGTCAAATTTGTTGAGAAAAAAGTCAAAATGTTGAGAAAAAAGTCAGAATTTCCAGAAAAAAACAACACATGCTGCATGTTTCTATATTAGTTATAAATGAGGGAAGAATGTTTTTTTTAATTATGCTTGAAAAAAGTCAAAATGTTGAGGAAAAAAGTCAAATTTGTTGAGAAAAAAGTCAAAATGTTGAGAAAAAAGTCAAATTTGTTGAGAAAAAAGTCAAAATGTTGAGAAAAAAGTCAAATTTGTTGAGAAAAAAGTCAAAATGTTGAGAAAAAAGTCAAATTTGTTGAGAAAAAAGTCAAAATGTTGAGAAAAAAGTCAAAATGTTGAGAAAAAAGTCAAATTTGTTGAGAAAAAAGTCAAATTTGTTGAGAAAAAAGTCAAAATGTCGAGATTAATATTGAAGTACAATCTCGAGAAAAAAGTTGAAATGTTGAGAAAAAAGTCAAAATGTTGAGAAAAAAGTCAAATTTGTTGAGAAAAAAGTCAAAATGTAGAGAAGAAAGTTGAAATGTTGAGAAGAAAGTCAAATTTGTTGAGAAAAAAGTCAAATTTGTTGAGAAAAAAGTCAAAATGTTGAGAAAAAAGTCAAAATGTTGAGAAAAAAGTCAAATTTGTTGAGAAAAACGTCAAAATGTTGAGAAAAAAGTCAAATTTGTTGAGAAAAACGTCAAAATGTTGAGAAAAAAGTCAAATTTGTTGAGAAAAACGTCGAAATGTTGAGAAAAAAGTCAAAATATTGAGAAAAAAGTCAAATTTGTTGAGAAAAACGTCAAAATGTTGAGAAAAAAGTCAAATTTGTTGAGAAAAACGTCAAAATGTTGAGAAAAAAGTCAAATTTGTTGAGAAAAAAGTCAAAATGTTGAGAAAAAAGTCAAATTTGTTGAGAAAAAAGTCAAAATGTTGAGAAAAAAGTCAGAATTTCCAGAAAAAAACAACACATGCTGCATGTTTCTATATTAGTTATAAATGAGGGAAGAATGTTTTTTTTAATTATGCTTGAAAAAAGTCAAAATGTTGAGGAAAAAAGTCAAATTTGTTGAGAAAAAAGTCAAAATGTTGAGAAAAAAGTCAAATTTGTTGAGAAAAAAGTCAAAATGTTGAGAAAAAAGTCAAATTTGTTGAGAAAAAAGTCAAAATGTTGAGAAAAAAGTCAAATTTGTTGAGAAAAAAGTCAAAATGTTGAGAAAAAAGTCAAAATGTTGAGAAAAAAGTCAAATTTGTTGAGAAAAAAGTCAAATTTGTTGAGAAAAAAGTCAAAATGTCGAGATTAATATTGAAGTACAATCTCGAGAAAAAAGTTGAAATGTTGAGAAAAAAGTCAAAATGTTGAGAAAAAAGTCAAATTTGTTGAGAAAAAAGTCAAAATGTAGAGAAGAAAGTTGAAATGTTGAGAAGAAAGTCAAATTTGTTGAGAAAAAAGTCAAATTTGTTGAGAAAAAAGTCAAAATGTTGAGAAAAAAGTCAAAATGTTGAGAAAAAAGTCAAATTTGTTGAGAAAAACGTCAAAATGTTGAGAAAAAAGTCAAATTTGTTGAGAAAAACGTCGAAATGTTGAGAAAAAAGTCAAAATATTGAGAAAAAAGTCAAATTTGTTGAGAAAAACGTCAAAATGTTGAGAAAAAAGTCAAATTTGTTGAGAAAAACGTCAAAATGTTGAGAAAAAAGTCAAATTTGTTGAGAAAAAAGTCAAAATGTTGAGAAAAAAGTCAAATTTGTTGAGAAAAAAGTCAAAATGTTGAGAAAAAAGTCAGAATTTCCAGAAAAAAACAACACATGCTGCATGTTTCTATATTAGTTATAAATGAGGGAAGAATGTTTTTTTTAATTATGCTTGAAAAAAGTCAAAATGTTGAGGAAAAAAGTCAAATTTGTTGAGAAAAAAGTCAAAATGTTGAGAAAAAAGTCAAATTTGTTGAGAAAAAAGTCAAAATGTTGAGAAAAAAGTCAAAATGTTGAGAAAAAAGTCAAATTTGTTGAGAAAAAAGTCAAATTTGTTGAGAAAAAAGTCAAAATGTCGAGATTAATATTGAAGTACAATCTCGAGAAAAAAGTTGAAATGTTGAGAAAAAAGTCAAAATGTTGAGAAAAAAGTCAAATTTGTTGAGAAAAAAGTCAAAATGTAGAGAAGAAAGTTGAAATGTTGAGAAGAAAGTCAAATTTGTTGAGAAAAAAGTCAAATTTGTTGAGAAAAAAGTCAAAATGTTGAGAAAAAAGTCAAAATGTTGAGAAAAAAGTCAAATTTGTTGAGAAAAACGTCAAAATGTTGAGAAAAAAGTCAAATTTGTTGAGAAAAACGTCAAAATGTTGAGAAAAAAGTCAAATTTGTTGAGAAAAACGTCGAAATGTTGAGAAAAAAGTCAAAATATTGAGAAAAAAGTCAAATTTGTTGAGAAAAACGTCAAAATGTTGAGAAAAAAGTCAAATTTGTTGAGAAAAACGTCAAAATGTTGAGAAAAGAAGTCAAAATGTTGAGAAAAAAGTCAAAATGTTGAGAAAAAAGTCAAAATGTTGAGAAAAAAATCAAAATGTTGAGAAAAAAGTCAAAATGTTGAGAAAAAAGTTAAATTTGTTGAGAAAAAAGTCAAAATGTTGAGAAAAAAGTCAAATTTGTTGAGAAAAAAAGTCAAAATGTCGAGAAAAAGTAAAAATGTTGAGAAAAAAGTCAAAATTTCCAGAAAAAAATTGAAATGTTGAGAAAAAAGTCAAAATGTCGAGATTAATATTGAAGTACAATCTCGAGAAAAAAGTTGAAATGTTGAGAAAAAAGTCAAAATGTTGAGAAAAAAGTCAAATTTGTTGAGAAAAAAGTCAAAATGTAGAGAAGAAAGTTGAAATGTTGAGAAGAAAGTCAAATTTGTTGAGAAAAAAGTCAAATTTGTTGAGAAAAAAGACAAAATGTTGAGAAAAAAGTCAAAATGTTGAGAAAAAAGTCAAAATGTTGAGAAAAAAGTCAAATTTGTTGAGAAAAACGTCAAAATGTTGAGAAAAAAGTCAAATTTGTTGAGAAAAACGTCAAAATGTTGAGAAAAAAGTCAAATTTGTTGAGAAAAACGTCGAAATGTTGAGAAAAAAGTCAAAATATTGAGAAAAAAGTCAAATTTGTTGAGAAAAACGTCAAAATGTTGAGAAAAAAGTCAAATTTGTTGAGAAAAACGTCAAAATGTTGAGAAAAAAGTCAAATTTGTTGAGAAAAACGTCAAAATGTTGAGAAAAAAGTCAAAATATTGAGAAAAAAGTCAAATTTGTTGAGAAAAACGTCAAAATGTTGAGAAAAAAGTCAAATTTGTTGAGAAAAACGTCAAAATGTTGAGAAAAAAGTCAAAATGTTGAGAAAAAAGTCAAAATGTTGAGAAAAGTCAAAATGTTGAGAAAAAAGTTGAAATGTTGAGAAAAAAGTCAAAATGTTGAGAAAAAAGTCGAAATCTCGAGAAAAAAGTCAAAATGTCGAGAAAAAAGTCTAAATGTTGAGAAAAAAGTCAAATTTGTTGAGAAAAAAGTTGAAATTTTGAGAAAAAAGTCAAAATGTCGAGAAAAAAGTCAAAATGTTGAGAAAAAAGTCAAATTCGTTGAGAAAAAAGTCAAAATTTCGAGAAAAAAAGTCGAAATGTTGAGAAAAAAGTCAAAATGTCGAGAAAAAAGTAAAAATGTCGAGAAAAAAGTCAAAATGTTGAGAAAAAAGTCAAAATTTCGAGAAAAAAGTCGAAATGTTGAGACATTTCGACTTTTTTCTCGACATTTCAACTGTACGGGTCACTGTCAAGTCCAACCGCCTTTAATTTAAGCCGATAATCGTCTGTTATCCCGTCTTCTCCACTAGTTGCAGACATTTTTGCTGATGTTTTGCCACTTAGTGCGAGTAAGGGGGCGTAAGGGACCAGCACAACAAACTACAAGAACAATGGAGAACAATTATGGTCATGAGATACTTATAATTAATAACTGAGAAAGGAAAGAGAAGGAGGGGCAGAGCTTTTACCATCCAAACACCAGCAGGAGGAACATTAATCATCTAAACCACAGAAAACACAATAATCTTGATCTGAGGAAGTTCCTCGAGTGGAAAAGGCCGTTTCCTCCAAACGTTTAGACCGATGCTTCAACAACAGTCCAATAAATCACCAACTTACTCAGGCTGAACTGGCAGACGGGTCTAAAGAGCCGGTTCGCTGCCTGATCTGTGGAATCCTGACCCGGGACCCGACATTCTGTCCCAAAAACATGTCAGTGAGTCTGATCTGGGTTTAGCTGAGAGTAGTTAGCGCTGCCTGTCAACTCCTTTGAGTGTTTAGACCAGGAGTCTGCAACACAGAATGTTGAAAGAGCCAATTTGGACAAAACACAAATATGTCTGGAGCCGCCAAAAATGACAAGTCTCGTATCAGCCAAGTCGAAATGTGGAGAAAAAAGTCAAAATTTAGAGAAAAAAGTCGAAATTTAGAGAAAAAAGTCGAAATTTAGAGAAAAAAGTCGAAATGTGGAGAAAAAAGTCGAAATGTGGAGAAAAAAGTCAAAATGTGGAGAAAAAAGTTGAAATGTCGAGAAAAATTTCGAAATTTCGAGGAAAAAGTTGAAATATTGAGAAAAAAGTCGAAATGTCGAGAAAGATTTCGAAATTTCGAGAAAAAAGTCAAAATGTGGAGAGAAAAAAGTCGAAATGTCGAGAAAAAAAGTCGAAATGTCGAGAAAAAAAGTCGAAATGTCGAGAAAAAAAGTCAAAATGTCAAGAAAAAACGTCAAAAAGTCGAAATTTCGAGGAAAAAAAGTCGAAATGTCGGGAAAAAAAGTCAATGTCGAGAAAAAAAGTCGAAATGTCGAGAAAAAAAGTCGAAATGTGTAGAAAAAAAGTCGAAATGTCGAGAAAAAAACGTCAAAAAGTCGAAATTTCGAGAAAAAAAAGTCAAAATGTCGGGAAAAAAAGTCCAAATGTCGAGGAAAAAATTCAAAATGTCGAGGAAAAAATTCAAAATTTCGAGAAAAAAGTTGAAATGTTGAGAAAGGAAAGGAAAAAGGAAGAAAAAAAAAGAGAAAAATAAATAAAAAAGAGAAAAAAAGGAAAAAAGAAAAAGAGAAGAAAAAAAAAAAAAGGTCCAACATTTTTGAAAAAGCTCCAGAAGCTAAAGAGCTGCGGGTTGCCGACCCCCTGGTTTAAAGGCATAATGTCAGCAACAAAGTGTCGTGAGACGACGAAACGGCTAATCGTCTGTCATGACGGGAGAACTCATTATGAAAACAGAAGTGGGCCGTAAACAGAACCCTGGGGGACGCCACACAACCAACCGTTGGCCTCTAACATCGAGAGAGAGCGAGGTCCGGATGAGTTTACATCCCAGTCGACCCTCATGTCACCTTTGGGTGTTTCCTGCTTCCTTCCGTGCAGCAGTACGATAACCATCGTCTCTCCACGATAACCATCGTCTCTCCACGATAACCATCGTCTCTCCACGATAACCATCGTCTCTCCAACAGCACGATAACCATCGTCTCTCCACGATAACCATCGTCTCTCCACGATAACCATCGTCTCTCCACGATAACCATCGTCTCTCCACGATAACCATCGTCTCTCCAACAACACGATAACCATCGTCTCTCCAACAACACGATAACCATCGTCTCTCCAACAACACGATAACCATCGTTTCTCCAACAACACGATAACCATCGTCTCTCCACGATAACCATCGTCTCTCCACGATAACCATCGTCTCCCCAACAACACGATAACCATCGTCTCTCCACGATAACCATCGTCTCTCCACGATAACCATCGTCTCTCCACGATAACCATCGTCTCCCCAACAACACGATAACCATCGTCTCTCCAACAACACGATAACCATCGTCTCTCCACGATAACCATCGTCTCTCCACGATAACATCATCTCTCCACGATAACCATCATCTCTCCACGATAACAATCGTCTTTCCAACAACACGATAACCATCGTCTCCCCAACAACACGATAACCATCGTCTCTCCACGATAACCATCGTCTCTCCAACAACACGATAACCATCGTCTCTCCACGATAACCATCGTCTCTCCACGATAACAATCGTCTTTCCAACAACACGATAACCATCATCTCTCCACGATAACAATCGTCTTTCCAACAACACGATAACCATCGTCTCCCCAACAACACGATAACCATCGTCTCTCCACGATAACCATCGTCTCTCCAACAACACGATAACCATCGTCTCTCCACGATAACCATCATCTCTCCACGATAACAATCGTCTTTCCAACAGCACGATAACCATCGTCTCTCCACGATAACAATCGTCTTTCCAACAACACGATAACCATCGTCTCTCCAACAGCACGATAACCATCGTCTCTCCACGATAACCATCGTCTTTCCACGATAACCATCGTCTCTCCAACAACACGATAACCATCGTCTCTCCACGATAACCTTCGTCTCTCCAACAACACGATAACCATCGTCTCTCCAACAGCACGATAACCATCGTCTCTCCACGATAACCATCGTCTCTCCACGATAACCATCGTCTCTCCAACAGCACGATAACCATCGTCTCTCCACGATAACCATCGTCTCTCCACGATAACCATCGTCTCTCCACGATAACCATCGTCTCTCCAACAACACGATAACCATCGTCTCTCCACGATAACCATCGTCTCTCCACGATAACCATCGTCTCTCCACGATAACCATCGTCTCTCCACGATAACCATTGTCTCTCCAACAACACGATAACCATCGTCTCTCCACGATAACCATCGTCTCTCTACGATAACCATCGTCTCTCCACGATAACCATCGTCTCTCCAACAACACGATAACCATCGTCTCTCCACGATAACCATCGTCTCTCCACGATAACCATCGTCTCTCCAACAACACGATAACCATCGTCTCTCCACGATAACCATCGTCTCTCCACGATAACCATCGTCTCTCCAACAACACGATAACCATCGTCTCTCCAACAACACGATAACCATCGTCTCTCCAACAACACGATAACCATCGTCTCTCCACGATAACCATCGTCTCTCCACGATAACCATCGTCTCTCCACGATAACCATCGTCTCTCCACGATAACCATCGTCTCTCCAACAACACGATAACCATCGTCTCTCCACGATAACCATCGTCTCTCCACGATAACCATCGTCTCTCCAACAACACGATAACCATCGTCTCTCCACGATAACCATCGTCTCTCCACGATAACCATCGTCTCTCCAACAACACGATAACCATCGTCTCTCCACAATAACCATCGTCTCTCCACGATAACCATCGTCTCTCCACCATAACCATCGTCTCTCCACGATAACCATCGTCTCTCCACCATAACCATCGTCTCTCCACGATAACCATCGTCTCCCCAACAACACGATAACCATCGTCTCTCCAACAACACGATAACCATCGTCTCTCCACCATAACCATCGTCTCTCCACGATAACCATCGTCTCTCCACCATAACCATCGTCTCTCCACGATAACCATCGTCTCTCCACGATAACCATCGTCTCTCCACCATAACCATCGTCTCTCCACGATAACCATCGTCTCTCCACGATAACCATCGTCTCTCCACCATAACCATCGTCTCTCCACGATAACCATCGTCTCTCCACCATAACCATCGTCTCTCCACGATAACCATCGTCTCTCCACGATAACCATCGTCTCTCCACGATAACCATCGTCTCTCCACCATAACCATCGTCTCACCACCATAACCATCGTCTCTCCACGATAACCATCTCTCTCCACGATAACCATCGTCTCTCCACCATAACCATCGTCTCTCCAACAACACGATAACCATCGTCTCTCCAACAACACGATAACCATCGTCTCTCCAACAACACGATAACCATCGTCTCTCCACGACAACCATCGTCTCTCCAACAGCACGATAACCATCGTCTCTCCAACAACACGATAACCATCGTCTCTCCACGATAACCATCGTCTCTCCAACAGCACGATAACCATCGTCTCTCCACGATAACCATCGTCTCTCCAACAACACGATAACCATCGTCTCTCCACCATAACCATCGTCTCTCCACGATAACCATCGTCTCTCCACGATAACCATCGTCTCTCCAACAACACGATAACCATCGTCTCTCCACGATAACCATCGTCTCTCCACGATAACCATCGTCTCTCCACCATAACCATCGTCTCTCCACGATAACCATCGTCTCTCCAACAACACGATAACCATCGTCTCTCCACGATAACCATCGTCTCTCCAACAACACGATAACCATCGTCTCTCCACGATAACCATCGTCTCTCCAACAGCACGATAACCATCGTCTCTCCACGATAACCATCGTCTCTCCACGATAACCATCGTCTCTCCAACAACACGATAACCATCGTCTCTCAAAAAGTCGAAATGTCGAGAAAAAAGTTGAAATTTCAAGAAAAAAGTCGAAATGTCTAGAAAAAAATCAAAATTTTGAGAAAAAGGTCGAAATGTCGAGAAAAAAGTCAAAATTTCAAGAAAAAAGTCGAAATGTCGAGAAAAAAGTTGAAATTTCAAGAAAAAAGTTGAAATTTCAAGAAAAAAGTTGAAATTTCAAGAAAAAAGTTGAAATTTCAAGAAAAAAGTCGAAATGTCGAGAAAAAAGTTGAAATTTCAAGAAAAAAGTCGAAATGTCGAGAAAAAAGTTGAAATTTCAAGAAAAAAGTTGAAATTTCAAGAAAAAAGTCGAAATGTCGAGAAAAAAGTTGAAATTTCAAGAAAAAAGTCGAAATGTCGAGAAAAAAGTCGAAATGTCGAGAAAAAAGTCGAAATGTCGAGAAAAAAGTTGAAATTTCAAGAAAAAAGTCGAAATGTCGAGAAAAAAGTTGAAATTTCAAGAAAAAAGTCGAAATTTCAAGAAAAAAGTCGAAATATCGAAAAAAAAGTTGAAATTTCAAGAAAAAAGTTGAAATTTCAAGAAAAAAGTCGAAATGTCGAGAAAAAAGTTGAAATTTCAAGAAAAAAGTTGAAATTTCAAGAAAAAAGTCGAAATGTCGAGAAAAAAGTTGAAATTTCAAGAAAAAAGTCGAAATTTCAAGAAAAAAGTCGAAATATCGAAAAAAAAGTTGAAATTTCAAGAAAAAAGTTGAAATTTCAAGAAAAAAGTCGAAATGTCGAGAAAAAAGTTGAAATTTCAAGAAAAAAGTTGAAATTTCAAGAAAAAAGTCGAAATGTCGAGAAAAAAGTCGAAATGTCGAGAAAAAAGTTGAAATTTCAAGAAAAAAGTCGAAATGTCGAGAAAAAAGTTGAAATTTCAAGAAAAAAGTCGAAATTTCAAGAAAAAAGTCGAAATATCGAGAAAAAAGTCGAAATATTGAGAAAAAAGTTGAAATTTCAAGAAAAAAGTCGCAATTTCAAGAAAAAAGTCGAAATGTCGAGATTAATTTTGAAGGACAATCTTGAGAAAAAAGTCGAAATGTTGAGAAAAAAATCAAAATTTTGAGAAAAAAGTCGAAATGTCGAGAAAAAAGTCGAAATTTCAAGAAAAAAGTCGAAATGGCGAGAAAAAAGTTGAAATTTCAAGAAAAAAGTTGAAATGTCGAGAAAAAAGTTGAAATTTCAAGAAAAAAGTCGAAATTTCAAGAAAAAAGTCGAAATATCGAGAAAAAAGTCGAAATATTGAGAAAAAAGTTGAAATTTCAAGAAAAAAGTCGCAATTTCAAGAAAAAAGTCGAAATGTCGAGAAAAAAGTCGAAATGTCGAGAAAAAAGTCGAAATGTCGAGAAAAAAGTTGAAATTTCAAGAAAAAAGTCGAAATGTCGAGAAAAAAGTTGAAATTTCAAGAAAAAAGTCGAAATTTCAAGAAAAAAGTCGAAATATCGAAAAAAAAATTGAAATTTCAAGAAAAAAGTTGAAATTTCAAGAAAAAAGTCGAAATGTCGAGAAAAAAGTTGAAATTTCAAGAAAAAAGTTGAAATTTCAAGAAAAAAGTCGAAATGTCGAGAAAAAAGTCGAAATGTCGAGAAAAAAGTTGAAATTTCAAGAAAAAAGTCGAAATGTCGAGAAAAAAGTTGAAATTTCAAGAAAAAAGTCGAAATTTCAAGAAAAAAGTCGAAATATCGAGAAAAAAGTCGAAATATTGAGAAAAAAGTTGAAATTTCAAGAAAAAAGTCGCAATTTCAAGAAAAAAGTCGAAATGTCGAGATTAATTTTGAAGGACAATCTTGAGAAAAAAGTCGAAATGTTGAGAAAAAAATCAAAATTTTGAGAAAAAAGTCGAAATGTCGAGAAAAAAGTCGAAATGGCGAGAAAAAAGTTGAAATTTCAAGAAAAAAGTCGAAATGTCGAGAAAAAAGTTGAAATTTCAAGAAAAAAGTCGAAATTTCAAGAAAAAAGTCGAAATTTCAAGAAAAAAGTCGAAATATTGAGAAAAAAGTTGAAATTTCAAGAAAAAAGTCGCAATTTCAAGAAAAAAGTCGAAATGTCGAGATTAATTTTGAAGGGACAATCTTGAGAAAAAAGTCGAAATGTTGAGAAAAAAATCTAAATTCTGAGAAAAAAGTCAATGTCGAGAAAAAAATCAAAATTTTGAGAAAAAAGTCGAAATGTCGAGAAAAAAGTCGAAATTTCGAGAAAAAAGTCGAAATGGCGAGATTCACGATAACCATCGTCTCTCCGGCAGCTGGCACTCACCGGCCCCGCCAGGAGACGAACCTGAGCTTTTATTCAGTCTGACGGAGTCTCTAACCCTCTCCTCTCCGCCGTGACAGCTGGAATGGATTAGCTTTCTCCTCCAGCTCCCAGTTAAGACGCTCCATTTGCATATTCTATCATCTCCAACTCTGCAGAGACGGAGAGAGCGGTGATTAGCCGAGGAGAGATCAGGGGGATGTAAACACTGGAGGTCTTATTTCCACCAGGTTCACGCACTGCAGCTCCACGGAGCTGATGTGAGCTAATGATTGATCAGACTACAGCCGTGTTAAAGCTAATGATTGATCAGACTACAGCCGTGATAAATGGTTGAGTTGAGAACGGCCTTATCAGGACTGAAGATGCTCGGCGGGGAGGATTTAATATCTGCAGCCGCTGCAGCGGCGACCCAACATGTTTTAGAGCCGTATTGGACCAAAAACACAAAAAACTAATATGTCTGGAGCCGCAAAAAATGAAAAGTCTTGTATCAGCCTCAGAATGAAGACAACACATGCTGCATGTTTCTATATTAGTTAGAACTGGGGGGAGATTTATTTTTTTATTATGCACTTCGAGGAAAAGGTCGAAATGTCGAGAAGAAAGTCAAAATGTCGAGATTAATTTTGAAGGACAATCTTGAGAAAAAAGTTGAAATGTCGAGAAAAAAGTCGAAATTTCGAGAAAAAAATCTAAATCTTGAGAGAAAAGTCGAAATTTTGAGAAAAAAGTCGAAATGTCGAAAAAAAATCTAAATTTTGAGAAAAAAGTTGAAATGTCAAGATTAATTTTGAAGGACAATCTCGAGAAAAAAATCGAAATGTCGAGAAAAAAGTCGAAATGTCGAGAAAAAAATTAAATGTTTGAGAAAAAAGTCGAAATGTTGAGAAAAAAATCTAAATTTTGAGAGAAAAGTTGAAATGTCGAGATTAATTTTGAAGGACAATCTCGACGAAAAAGTCGAAATGTCGAGAAAAAAGTAAAAATGTTGAGGAAAAGCTCTAAATTTTGAGAAAAAAGTCAAAATGTCGATATTAATTTTGAAGGACAATCTCGAGAAAAAAGTCGAAATGTTGAGAAAAAAGTTGAAATGTTGAGAAAAAAGTCGAAATGTCGAGAAAAAAATCTAAATTTTGAGAAAAAAGTTGAAATGTTGCGATTAATTTTGAAGGACAATCTCGAGAAAAAAATTGAAATGTTGAGGAAAAAATCTAAATTTTGAGAAAAAAGTCAAAATGGCGAGATTAAAAAAGGAAAAAGGAAAAAAGAAGAAAAAAAAAAAAAAAAGGGAAAAGGAAAAAAGGACTTTTTTTTTTTCAAACATTTTTGAAAAAGCTCCCAGGAGCCACTAGGGCGGCGCTAGAGAGCCGCATGCGGCTCTAGAGCCGCGGTGTAGCTGATGTGAGCTAATGATTGATCAGACCGTGATAAATGGTTGTGTTGAGAACGGCCTCATCAGGACTGAAGAGATGCTCGGCGGGGAGGATTTAATATCTGCAGCCTCTGCAGCAGTGACGACCTGCTGACATGTAAACGTAATGGAGTCAGATTACTGTTGGTGGCAGATGGAGAGGAGAAACCTCTGATGCTCAACTGACCCACTTCTGGAAACGGAGAGGGTGGCACAACGGCCCGGTGGAGGAAATCAACCGCCCTGCTAGGCCTGTGTTGAAAAAATCCATTCTCTGATTCTAAATCGATTCTCATATTAATTACTAAAAATGGTTCGTAAGCTCCTCAATGGCACCGGGGGTGGATGAGATTCGCCCTGAGTACCTCAAGTATCTGGATGTCGTAGGGCTGTCTTGGTTGACACGCCTCTGATATATCGCATGGAGGAAGGGGACAGTACCGCTGGAGTGGCAAACCGGGGTGGTGGTCCCTCTGTTTAAAAAGGGGGACCGGAGAGTAGTGCTGGGCGGTATACCGGTTCATACCGAATACGGGTGTTTATTTTTCTAATACCGGTGAGTATGTACAGTAGCGTACACAACGTTGGGAACGTAGCGCCGCTGGACACTGTTTGTGAGGGGACTGTTTAGCAGCAGTGATGCACCGATTGTTCGGTAACCCAAATTGTTCGGCCGAAAATGCCAAAAAAAAACTTTCGGTGTTCGGTGGAATAAGTGGGAAAAAAACCGAACAATTAATAACAGCGTTGTAACATAAGGAAATAGACTGGCCGCTCCCGTAACGGTTGCACCACAAACATAAATCGTTGGCCAACCAAAAAGTAACCACATAAGAATTTTACCAACATTCACCAGGAGGTGGAACCAAAACAACATAATGCTGGAAATTAAAAAATGTTCAGTTTTTTATGTTCAATAAATATTTTCTACCTTGTAATTTTGTAAAATATTTTTTTCTTTGAAAAGCATGCCTAAATCAAGTTTATTTGATTTGATTTGACAGTAAAATAGGCCATTCTAAGCCAATTTACTGCAACGCAATTCCTTTCCAAATCATTAGAAAATGTGGTTAACACCCAGTTGTGCATGAAAAAAAAATTACCGTGATATACCGTGAAACCGATATAATTTTGAAAAATACCGTGATATAAATTTTTGGTCATACCGCCCAGCACTACCAGAGAGTGTGTTCCAACTACAGGGGGATCACACTTCTCAGCCTCCCGGGGAAAGTCTACGCCAGGGTACTGGAGAGGATAATACGGCCGATAGTTTAACCTCGGATTCAGGAGGAACAATGCGGTTTTCGTCCCGGTCGTGGAACACTGGACCAGCTCTATACCCTCCGCAGGGTGCTCGAGGGTTCATGTGTTTAGTGGATCTGGAGAAGGCATTTGACCGTGTCCCTCGTGCCATTCTGTGGGGGGTGCTGAGTGAGTATGGAGTCCGGGGCCCTCTACTAAGGGCTGTCCGGTCTCTGTATGATCGAAGCAGGAGTCTGGTTCGCATTGCCGGCAGTAGATCAGACTTGTTCCCGGTGCATGTTGGACTCCGGCAGGGCTGCCCTTTGTCACCGGTCCTGTTCATAATTTTTATGGACAGGATTTCTAGGCGCAGCCAGGGGCCGGAGGGGATCCGGTTTGGGAACCTCAGGATTTCATCTCTGCTTTTTGCAGATGATGTTGTCCTGTTGGCTTCATCAGACCGGGACCTCCAGCATGTGCTGGGGCGGTTTGCGGCGGTGCTGGCTCGACACTAGTTGGTAACAAATGATCAAGAAAGTAAGACTAGTATTAATATGTTGCAGAACTACAGTCATATAATTCATGCAACAGCTGAAAAAACAGTTTTAATAACACTAACCCAAATCAATATCGAATCAAATCTTGATAATCAATTCTGAATCTTAAGAATCAAATGCATTCTTGCCATCTCCGTTACCACGGTGACCCCTGCTGGCAGCCGGCGGTCCTGCAGTTTCTGCACCGACACGTGTCTCTGCCCGTCCCGTATCCGTGACAACGGCCTCCTCATCCTTCACCGGGACCGGCCTGATTTCCATACAAATGAGCGTCGCCATGGCGACGGGCCAGAGCAGGTCATCGCCCAGGTGATGCCGGTGACAGATGATGATGGGACGGCGGCCGAGTCTCTCAGAGGGAAAGCAGCGCTTGTTAACCCGGCAGCATGTGTCGGGGGGCGGGAGAGGCCAATCATCCTCCTCAGATCTGTTATTGTTGATTGTTCACACTCGTTCATCCCTCACGTCTGGTCCAGGAGTCGCGCTTCTCCTCTCGTCATATCTGCAGCCTGCTGCTGCAGCGGCGGCCCAAAATGTTTTAGATCCGTATTGGACCAAAAACACAAAAAACTAATATGTCTGGAGCCGCAAAAAATGAAAAGTCTTGTATCAGAATTAGAATGAAGAAACACATGCTGCATGTTTCTATATTAGTTAGAACTGGGGGAAGATTTTTTTCATTATGCACTTTGAGAAAGAAGTCGAAATGTCGAGAAAAAAGTCAAAATGTTGAGAAAAAAGTTGAAATGTTGAGGAAAGAGTCGAAATTTTGAGAAAAAAAATCAAAATTTTGAGAAAAAAATCGAAATGTCGAGAAAAAAGTCAAAATGTTGAGAAAAAAGTCAAAATGTTGAGAAAAAAGTTGAAATGTTGAGGAAAGAGTCGAAATTTTGAGAAAAAAAATCAAAATTTTGAGAAAAAAATCGAAATGTCGAGAAAAAAGTCAAAATGTTGAGAAAAAAGTTGAAATGTCGAGAAAAAAGTCGAAATGACGAGATTAATTTTGAAGGACAATCTTGAGAAAAAGGTTGAAATGTCGAGAAAAAAGTCGAAATGTTGAGAAAAAAATCAAAATTTTGAGAAAAAAGTCGAAACGTCAAGATTAATTTTGAAGGACAATCTTGAGAAAAAAGTCGAAATTTTGAGAAAAAAAATAAAGATTTTGAGAAAAAAGTCGAAATGTTGAGAAAAAAATCACAATTTTGAGAAAAAAATCACAATCTCGAGAAAAATAACGAAATGTCGAGAAAAAAGTCAAAATGTTGAGAAAAAAGTTGAAATGTTGAGGAAAAAAGTCGAAATTTTGAGAAAAAAGTCAAAATGTCGAGATTAATTTAACGTCTGGTCCAGGAGTCGAGCTTCTCCTCTCGTCATCTCTCATCCCCGGAACCTCAGATTCCTCCTCAACTCCTCAACCCTGCAGGACTGCAGATGACGGAGTTGCTCAGATCACTCAGCCAGGGGGGGGGTGTTCCCGCGCAGCTCCGGCCTGTTTACACGCCAGCAGCTCACACTAGTATTACTACTGCTACTGCTACTGCTATAGATATATATATACGTAGACGCCCCGTCAAGTGGTTTTCCCGCTGCTGCGATACGTCAACGTCGCCGCCATATTGGATGTTCAAGACTGCGCTGGAAACTAATACAGGTAAATGGACTTATTTTCATAAAACATCTTTCTACAAAGAAATGTACGTTTTACGTCTCATTTATTCATTCACACACGCACTAATATACTTGGGAAACATTAAGGCACCAAATATAATATATTTAATTTTCTCAGATGTTAAAAATAAGAACTTTATTGATCCCATACAGGAGTAATTCATGTTATATTTTTATTTTATTTATTTTATTTTTGTACATGTAAAAAAAAAAATACAACACTTCATGAGAAGTTTAAGAAAACAAAACAAAGAATTTCATCCCTTAAAACTTGCTATCTTGATTTACATGTGCCAAAAATGTAGTAGGAAGAGGTGTAAACTTATTTAGTCCTACCCGATTCACTAATATCAGCTATAGAGAACAAGGTAGTGCCGAAAAACAATATATATCCCCCTCACAAAAATAAGAACAATAGAGAAACATATTTTCTCATCAACAAAACAAATTTTACATAAACATATTTAAATATATTTATTTCAAGTAACAAAATAACATATTTGAACCATTTTTCAGATTTTTTCAGTTATTTTATTGTCTGAAAAATGGTTCAAATATGTTAGTTTGTTATTTGGAAAATTTTAAATTTGTTTTGTTGATGAGGAAATATGTTTCCCTATTTTTCTTATTTTTGTGAGGGGGGATATATATTGTTTTTCGGCACTACCCTGTTCTCTATAGCTGATATAACATGAATTACTCCTATGTGGGATCAATAAAGTTCTTATTTTTAACATCTGAGAAAATTAAATATATTATATTTGGTGCCTAACTGTTTCCAAGTATATTAGTGCGTGTGTGAATGAATAAATGAGACGTAAAACGTACATTTCTTTGTAGAAAGATGCTTTATGAAAATAAGGAAAAAAGAGGAAAAAAAAGAGAAAAAAGATGAAAAAAAGAAAAAAGTGGAAAAAGGAGGGAAAAAAGGAGGAAAAAAAGAAGAGGAAAAAATGAAAAATAGGAACAAAGAGGAAAAAAGATGAAAAAAGAGAAAAGAAAGAAAAGAGGAAAAAAGATTAAAAAAGAGGAAAAAAGATTAAAAAAGAGGAAAAAAGAGGAAAAAAGAGGAAAAAAATGAAAAAAGGGAAAAATAGGAAAAAAAGTGTGTGTGTGAATGAATAAATGAGACGTAAAACGTACATTTCTTAGTAGAAAGGCGCTTTATGAAAATAAGTCCATTTACTTGTATTGTCCTGGTCCAGGTTTCTTCCCTCCTAAAGGGGAGTTTTTACCTGCCAGTGTTTATGTAATAATTGCTCGGGGGTTCATGTTCTGGGTCTCTGGAAAGATCCTGAAGACTTCTGTTGTAATAGACGCTATAGAAATAAAATTGAATTGAATTTAGCAGATGCTTTTATCCACAGCGACTTAGATCTGAGAGAACAACACAAGCAGAAACCACATATGAGGATCCAGCTGCCTCAGTGCTGGTCAGAATCCTGAGAGTCCAGTTGGACTCAGGTGCTGCCATGCTAATGCTAGAAATAGTTTTTTTTTTTCGCCCAACACAATAGTCCCTTTATACAAGAAAGCTACATCTAAAAATACACCATCATAGGACATCTTGTCATAAGTGCAGCTTCCTCAGTGCTGAGTCCTGCAGAGATCTGGATCTTCTAACTAATTCTGATGAGCAGAGAAGTTCACTAGATGCAGAAATTCTCCTTAAAGAGTCTTTAGCTTGCTCTTAAAAGTAGATACAGACCTGCAGATCAGACAGTTTGGTCGGTCGTTCCCCCGTCTGGGAACAACGGAGGAGAAGAGTCTAGTTACTGATGTGTTTACCTTACTAACTTTGCTGTTCTATATTGTTTAAATTGTGTTTTTGTATTCTGATTGTTGTACGGCGACCTTGAGTGTCATGAAAGGCGTCTAACAAATTAAATGTATTATTGTTAGGGCCCGAGCACTGACAGTGCGAAGGCTCTAATGTATCTGTAAGAATTGTTCTCGTTGTTTTTCTTCTGACGAAAGGAGGGCCCTTTTCCCCCTAAACGTGCCCAAAAAGTCACCAAATTTTGCACCAAGTCAGGCCTGGTGAAAAATGTGATATTTAATGGTTTGCATTAATGGGCGTGGCCTAATGGCTCAACAGCGCCCCCTAGAAAACTTTGTGCCTCAAGCCCCACAATACGGTTTGACGTACATGCAGGAAAATCAGTACACACCTGTATCATGTCACAACTTAAAGAAAAGTCTCTTGGCGCCATGGCCCAAACCCAGCAGGAAGTCGGCCATTTTGAATTAATCGTGTAATTTTGGCGCAATTTATGCCATTCCTTCGACGGTTAATGCGGCCCGAACCGTAACGTGCACCCAGGTGTGTTATCAAAATGTGCGTCTCCATCCTGCGACGACACGCATTACTTTTCTCTTTCAAAAGCGTTACCGTGGTGACGATACACGCCAAAAAGCGCACCCCTCCCTTCATCTGATTGGTCCATATTTGATAGTTTCTATTTTCTGCCATAACCTTTGAATGGTTTGACATAAAGACTCGTGGGTGGTGTAATCGGACTTAGTTTTGATTCTTTATGGGTAAAAATTGCACGCGCGAGGGCCCGTTCATCGCTGTTTGCAGCTTTAATTATTATTATCTTATTTCTGAGGTCATGTGGAGTCTGTGAACAGCTATGGGACCTGCTCGTCTGTAACTAACCTCTGTTCCCCCTGTTTTCCCCCCAGGACCTGGACTCTGTGCGGGACCCCGGAGTACCTGGCCCCGGAGGTGATCCAGAGCAAGGGCCACGGCCGGGCGGTGGACTGGTGGGCCCTGGGGGTCCTGGTGTTTGAGATGCTGGCCGGGTGAGTGACAGTCTGCAGCCAGCAGGGGGCGGCGTTGCTCCATCTCCTCTCATGGAGGATTCACACTGAAAGTCTGATTCCTGCAGTGGGAGGTTTCAAGCTGCAGAACTGGAGGGAAACAAGTGCATATAGTTACATATATCTATATATAGCTGCACATTTCACCATGGATCACACTGTGGGAAGCCTTCTTTATATTTAAGCGTTACTTCTGCGTAGATAAGAGAGAGTTTGATGCTCCTTAACCAGGTTGGTTCTGGATCAACAGCAACCATCATCGTTGGTCCTGGTGAAGCTGCAGTCTGGTGAACACTGACACATCGGGTCCCAGCGGATTTGGTCATAGTTTAAACTGTGTTTTGTGATTAATAAGCACAAATTTTAATTGTTTTGCGTTGGATCTAAAAGATTCGTGTTCGTTTGTCTGGCGAACCATAACAAAGACTAGTGGAATAGAATCAAAGGTTAATACAAGCTTTTAATATGTCTAGTACAAGGTTTTCCGGCCGGAGGTTCATTTGTCTTTAAACCACAGAAGTAAGAGAGAAATGCACATCCAGTTCATTTTTATACTAAAAAGGGGGGTGTTCTTTGCAAATGAATTTCATTGGTGGAGCCAGCTACGGAAAGACCCCCCCGAATGTGTCACTTCCATCTCCTTTGTTATTTCTCTCACCTGGGGTGCCCACCCAGAACACAGATAAGACCCCCAGTGCAAAGCATCTGCTTTTCCCACCATCTCCTCTTCAACAATGGTATGTGTACCGTATTTTCCGCACTATAAGGCGCTACAGTAGAGGCCGGGGTTACGTTATGCTTCCATTAGACCAACCCAAAATGTTTTAGATCCATATTGGACCAAAAACACAAAAAACTGTTTTTTTGTGTTTTTGTCTGGAGCCGCAAAAAATGAAAAGTCTTGTATCAGAATTAGAATGAAGGCAACACATGCTGCATGTTTCTATATTAGTTAGAAGTGGGGGGAGTTTTTTTTTTTCATTATGCACTTTGAGAAAAAAGCCGAAATGTCAAGGAAAAAAAGTCAAAATTTCGAGAAAAAAGTCAAAATTTTGAGAAAAAAGTCAAAATTTCGAGAAAAAAGTCGAAATGTCGAGAAAAAAGTCGAAATGTTGAGATTAAAAAGGAAAGAAAAAAGAGAAAAAAAAGGAAAGGAAAAAAGGAAAAAAAAAATTTTTTTGAAAAAGCTCCAGGAGCCACTAGGGCGGCGCTAAAGAGCCGCGGGTTGATGATCCCTGATCTAGAGATCTGCCTTGGGATTTTATGGCTGGTGCGACTTATACTCCGGAGTGACTTATAGTCCAGAAAATACGGTACTCCCGGCATTTCACAAGAAGAGGGTTCAAGTGCTTTTATCGTTTACTCCAACACCTCAGAGATCAGACCTCATGTTCCCTGAAAGTTCTTCAGAATCCTGCAGAGTCCCGGTCAGGAATGCAGCAGCTGCTCCTGTGAATCCTCCTCCGGGGCAGGAGCAGGTTAGAGAAACACAGGTTTCAGGGTCAACCCCCCCCCAGGTCGGTTTAATCCCCCCCTCGGGGCAGATCTGGTCGTGATGGGAACCAGTCACGCCGTGTTTCTGATCCCTGACTAACTCTGAACTTCTGTGGAAGCTGCTCCACCGAGGGAGATGGAGTCGTGGAAAAACTGCTCCGTGACGAACCTTAGAGAGTCTGTCAGCACCTGCAGTCGTCCCGTTGCAGCGTCACGCCAGCGCCGTATTTCACGCCAGCGTCGTATTTCACGCCGAGTCACGCCGGCTGCAGCTGACGTCTGTTTCTGTCCGCAGGTATCCGCCTTTCTTCGACGACAATCCGTTTGGCATCTACCAGAAAATCCTGTCTGGAAAACTGGAGTTCCCTCGTCACCTGGACTTCTACGTAAAGTAAGAGCAAACACAAACCACTACGGTACGGGAGCAGGTTAACACCAGGACGGAAAGACATCAGCAGTGGGATTAAAGAAAGAGTTGCTCCTGTATGTCGATCTAGGAAAGGTTGCAGGGTCATTTCCAAACAATCTGGTGTTCTACGTTTAGAGAATACTCTAGTGGAAAATGTTCAGCACTTGTTGAACAAGCAAGATAAAGGTCATATACGTGTATTAATTCCCACATTTACGACGGGGGACGTAGCGGGGGAAACTACTCGGGGACGGACTTCTCTGACCTGCTTCCTCTTCCTCCCCAGAGATCTCATCAAGAAGTTCCTGGTGATCGACCGAGCCCGGAGGCTCGGGAACATGAAGGTGAGACGTCGGGGGGAACCGGAACCCCCCACCACAGGCAGACTGTTTCAGTTCTGGTTTTAGTCTAGTCTTTGGGTCCAGCTATCGTTTTAGTTTGTATTAGTTTTAGTCTCGTTCATTCTCCTTTTAGTCTTGTCAAGTTTGCAAAAAATGAAAAGTCTTGTATCAGCCTTAGAATGAAGGCAACACATGCTGCATGTTTCTATATTAGTTATAACTGGGGGAAGCTTGTTTTTTATTATGCACTTGGAGAAAAAAGTCAAAATGTCGAGAAAAAAGGTCAAGATTTTGGGAAAAAAGTCGAAATGTTGAGGAAAAAGTCGGAATTTCGAGAAAAAAGTCGAAATGTCAAGATTAAAAAGGAAAGGAAAAAGGAAGGAAAAAAGGGAAAAAAGAGAGAAAAAAGAAGAAAAAAAGGAAAGAAAGTCGAAATGTCAAGAAAAAAGTCAATGACGGGCCGCTCGGTGGCGCAGTGGGTTAAGCAGCGGGCCATATACTGAGGCTACAGTCCTCCTCCTGCAGCGGTCGCGGGTTCGAATCCAGCCCGTGCACCTTTCCCCGTTCTCTCTCTACCCCTTTCCAGTCTGCATCTCCAATAAAGGGCCACTAGAGCCCAAAAAAAATCTTTAAAAAAAAAAAAAAAAGAAGTCAATGTCGAGATTAAAAATGGAAGGAAAAAGGAAGAAAAAAAGGAAGTCTTTGGGTCCAGCTATCATTTTATTTTTATTAGTTTTTGTCTCGTTCATTCTCCTTTTAGTCGCGTCAAGTTTCAGTCGACTAAAAGTCTGAGCATTTTAGTCTTATTTTAGTCAGAATTGTCCATTTTAATCTAGTTTTAGTCAAAGATTGTATTTATCCAAACCCATTTTACAATTCAAACAAGGTTATCTTATTATTATATTATTGTTATAGACTCAAGAATACATTCATTCCAGATACAGAAGACTCTAGTTTGAGTTTACAACATATTTATTTTTCTACATTTCTCCCCACACTGCAAAACCTCAAAATCTTACCAAGAATATTTGTCTTATTTCTAGTTAAAATGTCTCATTTTTAGTCAAAAAATCTCATTACACTTAAAACAAGACTCATTACCAGAAAAATAACTTCTTATTTGACAATTTTAACCTGTTTCAAGTAGATTTTCACTTGAAATAAGTAGAAAAATCTTCCAGTGGGACAAGATTTATCTTCCTATTACAAGCAAAAAAATCTTGTTCCACTGGCAGATTTTTCTACTTATTTCAAGTGAAAATCTACTTGAAACAGGTGAAAATTGATGTTTTTTCCAGTGATGAGTCTTGTTTTAAGTGTAATGAGATTTTTTTTTGACTAAAAATGAGACATTTGAACTAGAAATAAGACAAATATTCTTGTTAAGATTTTGAGTTTTTGCAGTATAGGAAAGTGGATCTAAAGACTAAAGTGGTTTAAACACTAAACCAGAGGAAACTACTTTAAACATGGACATTAAGGATCTTTGGTAGAACATTTCGTCTCATTTTGATCAACGAAAATGAAGACACATTTTAGCAGAGTTTTTATTTTGTAATCTACATTTTAGTCTGTTTTTTATTCCTCTACGATATTGGATTATATATTTAATCATCGTTATCGTCACATGGCCAGCATTTTCGTTGCGTCTCGTTTTCCTGAGGTGATAAAGGTTCGTTTACAACGATATTTAGTCCTAATTTTCCTCGATGAAAATGCGGAGGAACAGGAATCTCCACCAGACAGGAGGATATTGATCCGGGAACGCCGGCGTTCATCCGGAGAGCAATCACCGCCCGTATCGACGCGCCGAGGCCAGAACGAAAACAGACGTTCATCATCTTTAATTACAGTCTGATTTACTCAAGCGGTCCAGAGCGCCTGCATGAGTTGAGACTATTAATAATCGTTCTCACAACGGCCCCCGGAAAAGTCGGAGAGATTACCGGGATGTGAGGCGATGAAGTGTCGACCTTCATCATAGAAATGAAACGTTGGTCCATTTCTTTGATTAAAAGAAGGAGCCGCATCCTAGTGCATGAGATAACCAAAACAATGGTTCAGTTTGTGATACAAGCATGAAATTTGGTCCACACATTAGCCAAAGACATTCCAAAAATAATTGGACGTGGAGCCATCGTGAATTTTCAACATGGCGCCCATGGCAGCCATTTTTCAAAATGGCCGCCAGAAACAAGTGTTTTCTAATGAGTGATTAGTTGAAATGAATTGCCAGTTTGCCCTGGCTCTTTTTTTCTCCTTTTTTCCTCTTTTTTCCATATTTTTTTCCTCTTTTTTTCCTCTTCTTTTTCCACTTTTTTTCTCCTTTTTCATCTTTTCATCTTTCATCTTTTTGTCCCTCTTTTTTTCCTCTTTTTCCTTGGCTCCACGTCCATATATTTTGGGGATAGAGAAAAAAAGAGGAAAAAAAAGGATGAAAAAAATATGGAAAAAAATAAGAAAAAAGAGAAAGAAAGAGGAGAAAAAGATGAAAAAAGAGAAGCTGAAAAAGAGGAAAAAATCGGAAAAAAATATGGCAAAAAGAGGAAAAAAAGAGAAAAAAGGAGAAAAAGATGAAAAAAGAGAAGATGAAAAAAGAGAAAAAAAGAGGAAAAAAGACGAGTGTAGACTCATTAGAAAACAGTTGTGTCCATGTTGAAAATTCACGATGGCTCCACGTCCATATCTTTTGGGGAAACCTTTGGCTATTTGTACCAAATTTCATGCTTGTATCACAAACTGAACCATTCCTACACATTTTATAGATAAACAGCTGGACTATCCAGCAGCTCCTTTACACTGCAAAAACTCAAAATCTTACCAGGAATATTTGTCTAGTTACTGCCACGGCTGTGCCAGAGGCCTCCTCCTCCACAGCTATGCAATAGCAATGGAGGAGGAGTTCCTCTGGCGTAGAAAACGTAGAAATGTGCGCCTTAAGTGCAAATCGAGTGGTATGACTTTTATTAGCGATTGGTGTGCACGTTTTTGCGCAACGTGCAAAAACGTGCGCTTTTTCGGCCATCCGGAACGCATTGGGAGAACTTTGGGGCCTCACCACTCGCACACGGTTACTCGAAAAATTCTGAACCAATTTAGAAAGTTGTAGGCCCTGAATTTAACTACAGTCCTGTGAATTTTCAGAGCGATGGCACAAATAGTTTTCAAACATTTCCACATTTCCAAACTAATGGGGATATTTTCCCATGTATGTTTGTGGCGCTGAATGTCATGCTGGATGGGAGGAGGGGAGAAAAAGCCAAAATTCACCTTTTTTCTGAGTCACCTTGCCAGGGCTCCAGAGTGCGACCTATTAGGTCGCATATGCGACCTAATTTATTAAGGTGCGAGTTAAAATTTAATGAGGTCGCACCGGTGCTACTTGCAAGAGGACTAGTGGAAAAAAATATATATATTTTTTTTTTTCACTCGGCTGTGTTAGTGCATTAATGGAGTGGTTGATAATACAATCTTACTTTCTGGCTCATTCCTGCGAGTCCTATTTCTCCTCTCTCTCTGTCTGACTGCACCTGGTACGGTCTGCGCACGTTACGTGCGTACACGCAGCGCGCTCAAAATGAAAAGCTAGGTGGCACCAGTGCTACCTGTGAAAAAGTTAGTCTGGAGCCCTGCACCTTGCTTTCTCATACTTGCACGTAGAAATGTCATTCAAACTTCAAAACGGAGGAAAACTTCTCTTCTCTCCAAAACAACGCGCAGTTTTTTCCTAAGATGTACACTTTTCAAGATATGACCACTCAAGCGAGGACTGGAAATCACTTTTTCGTCAGTGCGGAATTCAGTTGGTAGAGTGTGAGAAACAGCAAAAAATAACCCAAATCTTTATTTGTAACTCGAGCTCACGGCCAAACCGTGAAAAAGAGACAAATAATTTTTGGTCAGAATGTAGACATAGGTGTTGGGATTCATAAAATGTGACTTTGACAGGTGGGGTATGCACAAAATGTAAACGGGGGAGGCTAAAGCGGCGTCAATACCTGACTCCGTCCCCATTGACTCTAATGTAATCAAAAGTTTTCTTCAAAAGAATCTCACTCTGTCTTCGCACTGAGCTTACTCACTCATTTTAAGGAATATCTGAATAAAATTAAGATTGTCAGAATCTGCCGGCTTCTGTGTCTCTCAGGATGTTTTCGTTTTTCTGCTACGAGCTACGGTTTGATCACAAATTGGAGTTATAACTTTTGAATGGTTTGACATAAAGAGTCGTAGGTGGTGTCATCGGACTCGGTCTTGAGTCCTTGACCTTAATTGGTACAAATTAGCCCCGCCCCTTCTTCTGATTGGTCGATATTTGATAGTTCCTATTTTCTGCAATAACTTTTTAATGGTTTGATATAGGAAAGTCATCAAAATCGCAATCATCCGGCAGTAGCACAAGAGTAAAAAAAATTAAATAAAATCTTGCAACATATGGGTATAAAAAAATAAATAAATAAATAAAACAAGAGTCATCACCAGAAAAATTTCACTTGTTTCAAGTAAATTTTCACTTGAAATAAGTAGAAAAGTCTGCCAGTGGAACAAGATTGTTTTGCTTGTAATAAGAAGATAAATCTTGTCCCACTGGCAGATTTTTCTACTTATTTCAGGTGAAAATTTACTTGAAACAGGTGGAAATTGATGTTTTTTCCAGTGATGAGTCTTGTTTTAAGTGTAATGAGATTTTCTTTGACTAAAAATGAGACATTTTAATTAGAAATAAGACCAATATTCTTGTTAAGATTTTGAGTTTTTGCAGTGCATTTTTGGCTCCCGATACATTTCCGATACTTTTTCCCGATCAGATATATTTTGGCAATGAATTAAAAAAAGAAAAAAAAAAGAGGACTAAAACTTAAATTATCCCAAGTTTCTTTTCTTGTCCATTGGAAACAACATGGACATTTATTTCAACAAAGCTTATCAGCTCTGGTGACACAAAACGTAAAAACATGAAATTGTAAACTAAAACAAAAAGTGCAGAATAGTGAATAACAAAAATAAATACATTTACCTTCAAAAGAGGTAGTTGAATGACATCCAGTCAAACTCACAAACACAAGAAAATTAAAATACTTTCTGGCTTAACCTTAGTGCAACATTCTGAATGGATGAATGAATGAATGAATGAATGAATGAATGAATGAATGAATGAATGAATGAATGAATGAATGAATGAATGAATAGCAGCAGCTTAATGAACATGAACAGAACATTTCGCAATTCAAACATTAAACCATGTTAGTTTCACTTACTTCGTCACTTCCGGCCGCCGACCGGAAATTACGTTAAATGCAACGATATATAAAATAATTCAATATATATTAAAAACACTACGAAGAATCGGCCGAACATGCGCGTAGTCGTTGATAAGGATCAAACTGGAGTCTCCGTCACCGTGGTTACCATGGTTACAGCTGTTTCCTCTGTTCCAGAACGGAGCTGACGATGTGAAGAAACACCGGTGGTTCAAGACCGTGGACTGGGAGAACGTTCCCCTCAGGAAGATGAAGGTTCGTCTCAAACTTACTCTTACATTCAGTTTTATTGTGACTTTATTGTGTTTCTGGTGACGCCTGGTGTCGGATCACAGCGTGACGAATATTTGAGCAGGTTGTGAACTTGTGAGGACATAAAGTCAGAAATAGTTTTCTTTACTTTTAACAAATTAAATTCTGACTTTATAAACTCAAGAATGTGAAACGTAACGTAGAGGTGGAAGAGGTGGAGTTAGTAAATGTCTACGCCCGTTTACGTCTGTTTAATTTCGTTTAAGTTCGTTTAAGTTAATTTAAGTTCATTTAAGTTTGTTTAAGTTTGTTTAAGTTCATTTAAGTTCGTTTAAGTTCGTTTAAGTTAATTTAAGTTAATTTAAGTTAGTTTAAGTTTGTTTAAGTTTGTTTAAGTTCATTTAAGTTTGTTTAAGTTAATTTAAGTTCGTTTAAGTTCGTTTAAGTTTGTTTAAGTTCATTTAAGTTCGTTTAAGTTCGTTTAAGTTAATTTAAGTTAATTTAAGTTCGTTTAAGTTCGTTTAAGTTAATTTAAGTTAATTTAAGTTAATTTAAGTTAGTTTAAGTTAGTTTAAGTTCGTTTAAGTTCGTTTAAGTTCGTTTAAGTTCATTTAAGTTAGTTTAAGTTTGTTTAAGTTCGTTTAAGTTTGTTTAAGTTCATTTAAGTTCGTTTAAGTTAATTTAAGTTTGTTTAAGTTCGTTTAAGTTTGTTTAAGTTCATTTAAGTTTGTTTAAGTTCGTTTAAGTTTGTTTAAGTTCATTTAAGTTTGTTTAAGTTCATTTAAGTTAATTTAAGTTCGTTTAAGTTCATTTAAGTTTGTTTAAGTTCGTTTAAGTTCATTTAAGTTAATTTAAGTTAATTTAAGTTTGTTTAAGTTCATTTAAGTTTGTTTAAGTTCATTTAAGTTAATTTAAGTTCGTTTAAGTTCATTTAAGTTTGTTTAAGTTTGTTTAAGTTCATTTAAGTTTGTTTAAGTTCATTTAAGTTTGTTTAAGTTCATTTAAGTTAATTTAAGTTCATTTAAGTTCGTTTAAGTTTGTTTAAGTTTGTTTAAGTTCATTTAAGTTTGTTTAAGTTCATTTAAGTTTGTTTAAGTTCGTTTAAGTTCATTTAAGTTAATTTAAGTTCGTTTAAGTTAGTTTAAGTTTGTTTAAGTTCATTTAAGTTTGTTTAAGTTCGTTTAAGTTTGTTTAAGTTCATTTAAGTTTGTTTAAGTTCGTTTAAGTTTGTTTAAGTTCATTTAAGTTAATTTAAGTTCATTTAAGTTTGTTTAAGTTAATTTAAGTTCATTTAAGTTCGTTTAAGTTTGTTTAAGTTTGTTTAAGTTCATTTAAGTTTGTTTAAGTTCATTTAAGTTTGTTTAAGTTCGTTTAAGTTCATTTAAGTTAATTTAAGTTCGTTTAAGTTAGTTTAAGTTTGTTTAAGTTCATTTAAGTTTGTTTAAGTTCGTTTAAGTTTGTTTAAGTTCATTTAAGTTAATTTAAGTTCATTTAAGTTTGTTTAAGTTCATTTAAGTTCGTTTAAGTTTGTTTAAGTTCGTTTAAGTTCATTTAAGTTTGTTTAAGTTAATTTAAGTTTGTTTAAGTTCGTTTAAGTTAGTTTAAGTTTGTTTAAGTTCATTTAAGTTTGTTTAAGTTCATTTAAGTTCGTTTAAGTTTGTTTAAGTTCGTTTAAGTTCATTTAAGTTTGTTTAAGTTCATTTAAGTTCGTTTAAGTTCATTTAAGTTCGTTTAAGTTCGTTTAAGTTCATTTAAGTTTGTTTAAGTTCGTTTAAGTTTGTTTAAGTTCATTTAAGTTAATTTAAGTTCATTTAAGTTTGTTTAAGTTCATTTAAGTTCGTTTAAGTTCGTTTAAGTTAATTTAAGTTAATTTAAGTTAGTTTAAGTTTGTTTAAGTTCGTTTAAGTTCATTTAAGTTTGTTTAAGTTCGTTTAAGTTTGTTTAAGTTCATTTAAGTTTGTTTAAGTTCATTTAAGTTTGTTTAAGTTCATTTAAGTTTGTTTAAGTTCATTTAAGTTTGTTTAAGTTCATTTAAGTTTGTTTAAGTTCATTTAAGTTTGTTTAAGTTCATTTAAGTTAATTTAAGTTCATTTAAGTTTGTTTAAGTTCATTTAAGTTCGTTTAAGTTCGTTTAAGTTAATTTAAGTTAATTTAAGTTAGTTTAAGTTTGTTTAAGTTCGTTTAAGTTCATTTAAGTTTGTTTAAGTTCGTTTAAGTTTGTTTAAGTTCATTTAAGTTTGTTTAAGTTCATTTAAGTTTGTTTAAGTTCATTTAAGTTTGTTTAAGTTCGTTTAAGTTTGTTTAAGTTCATTTAAGTTTGTTTAAGTTCATTTAAGTTTGTTTAAGTTCATTTAAGTTTGTTTAAGTTCATTTAAGTTCGTTTAAGTTCGTTTAAGTTAATTTAAGTTAATTTAAGTTAGTTTAAGTTTGTTTAAGTTCGTTTAAGTTCGTTTAAGTTAATTTAAGTTAATTTAAGTTAGTTTAAGTTTGTTTAAGTTCGTTTAAGTTAATTTAAGTTAATTTAAGTTAGTTTAAGTTTGTTTAAGTTTGTTTAAGTTCATTTAAGTTAATTTAAGTTAATTTAAGTTAATTTAAGTTAGTTTAAGTTTGTTTAAGTTTGTTTAAGTTCGTTTAAGTTTGTTTAAGTTCATTTAAGTTTGTTTAAGTTCATTTAAGTTCGTTTAAGTTCGTTTAAGTTAATTTAAGTTAATTTAAGTTAATTTAAGTTAGTTTAAGTTAGTTTAAGTTCGTTTAAGTTCGTTTAAGTTTGTTTAAGTTTGTTTAAGTTAATTTAAGTTAATTTAAGTTAGTTTAAGTTTGTTTAAGTTCGTTTAAGTTAATTTAAGTTAATTTAAGTTAATTTAAGTTAGTTTAAGTTAGTTTAAGTTCGTTTAAGTTAGTTTAAGTTCGTTTAAGTTTGTTTAAGTTTGTTTAAGTTAATTTAAGTTAGTTTAAGTTTGTTTAAGTTCGTTTAAGTTAATTTAAGTTAATTTAAGTTAGTTTAAGTTTGTTTAAGTTTGTTTAAGTTAATTTAAGTTAATTTAAGTTAATTTAAGTTAATTTAAGTTAGTTTAAGTTTGTTTAAGTTCGTTTAAGTTTGTTTAAGTTCATTTAAGTTTGTTTAAGTTCATTTAAGTTCGTTTAAGTTCGTTTAAGTTAATTTAAGTTAATTTAAGTTAATTTAAGTTAGTTTAAGTTAGTTTAAGTTCGTTTAAGTTCATTTAAGTTTGTTTAAGTTCATTTAAGTTTGTTTAAGTTCATTTAAGTTTGTTTAAGTTCATTTAAGTTTGTTTAAGTTCATTTAAGTTTGTTTAAGTTCGTTTAAGTTCGTTTAAGTTCATTTAAGTTTGTTTAAGTTCGTTTAAGTTAATTTAAGTTAATTTAAGTTAGTTTAAGTTTGTTTAAGTTTGTTTAAGTTCATTTAAGTTTGTTTAAGTTCATTTAAGTTTGTTTAAGTTCGTTTAAGTTTGTTTAAGTTCATTTAAGTTTGTTTAAGTTCATTTAAGTTCGTTTAAGTTCGTTTAAGTTAATTTAAGTTAATTTAAGTTAGTTTAAGTTTGTTTAAGTTCGTTTAAGTTCGTTTAAGTTAATTTAAGTTAATTTAAGTTAGTTTAAGTTTGTTTAAGTTTGTTTAAGTTCATTTAAGTTTGTTTAAGTTCATTTAAGTTTGTTTAAGTTCATTTAAGTTAATTTAAGTTAATTTAAGTTTGTTTAAGTTCATTTAAGTTTGTTTAAGTTCATTTAAGTTTGTTTAAGTTAGTTTAAGTTCGTTTAAGTTCGTTTAAGTTAATTTAAGTTAATTTAAGTTAGTTTAAGTTTGTTTAAGTTCGTTTAAGTTAATTTAAGTTAATTTAAGTTAGTTTAAGTTTGTTTAAGTTTGTTTAAGTTCATTTAAGTTAATTTAAGTTAATTTAAGTTAGTTTAAGTTTGTTTAAGTTTGTTTAAGTTCATTTAAGTTTGTTTAAGTTCGTTTAAGTTTGTTTAAGTTCATTTAAGTTCGTTTAAGTTCGTTTAAGTTTGTTTAAGTTCATTTAAGTTCGTTTAAGTTCGTTTAAGTTAATTTAAGTTAATTTAAGTTAATTTAAGTTAGTTTAAGTTAGTTTAAGTTCGTTTAAGTTCGTTTAAGTTAATTTAAGTTTGTTTAAGTTAATTTAAGTTAGTTTAAGTTTGTTTAAGTTCGTTTAAGTTAGTTTAAGTTAGTTTAAGTTCGTTTAAGTTAGTTTAAGTTCGTTTAAGTTTGTTTAAGTTCATTTAAGTTAATTTAAGTTCGTTTAAGTTCGTTTAAGTTCGTTTAAGTTCGTTTAAGTTCGTTTAAGTTCGTTTAAGTTAATTTAAGTTAATTTAAGTTAGTTTAAGTTCGTTTAAGTTCGTTTAAGTTAATTTAAGTTTGTTTAAGTTAATTTAAGTTAGTTTAAGTTTGTTTAAGTTCGTTTAAGTTAGTTTAAGTTAGTTTAAGTTCGTTTAAGTTAGTTTAAGTTCGTTTAAGTTAGTTTAAGTTCGTTTAAGTTCATTTAAGTTTGTTTAAGTTCATTTAAGTTTGTTTAAGTTCATTTAAGTTTGTTTAAGTTCATTTAAGTTTGTTTAAGTTCATTTAAGTTTGTTTAAGTTCGTTTAAGTTCGTTTAAGTTCATTTAAGTTTGTTTAAGTTCGTTTAAGTTAATTTAAGTTAATTTAAGTTAGTTTAAGTTTGTTTAAGTTTGTTTAAGTTCATTTAAGTTTGTTTAAGTTCATTTAAGTTTGTTTAAGTTCATTTAAGTTTGTTTAAGTTCATTTAAGTTCGTTTAAGTTCGTTTAAGTTAATTTAAGTTAATTTAAGTTAGTTTAAGTTTGTTTAAGTTTGTTTAAGTTCGTTTAAGTTCGTTTAAGTTAATTTAAGTTAATTTAAGTTAGTTTAAGTTTGTTTAAGTTTGTTTAAGTTCATTTAAGTTTGTTTAAGTTCATTTAAGTTTGTTTAAGTTCATTTAAGTTAATTTAAGTTAATTTAAGTTTGTTTAAGTTCATTTAAGTTTGTTTAAGTTCATTTAAGTTTGTTTAAGTTAGTTTAAGTTCGTTTAAGTTCGTTTAAGTTAATTTAAGTTAATTTAAGTTAGTTTAAGTTTGTTTAAGTTCGTTTAAGTTAATTTAAGTTAATTTAAGTTAGTTTAAGTTTGTTTAAGTTTGTTTAAGTTCATTTAAGTTAATTTAAGTTAATTTAAGTTAGTTTAAGTTTGTTTAAGTTTGTTTAAGTTCATTTAAGTTCGTTTAAGTTCGTTTAAGTTTGTTTAAGTTCATTTAAGTTCGTTTAAGTTCGTTTAAGTTAATTTAAGTTAATTTAAGTTAATTTAAGTTAGTTTAAGTTAGTTTAAGTTCGTTTAAGTTCGTTTAAGTTAATTTAAGTTTGTTTAAGTTAATTTAAGTTAGTTTAAGTTTGTTTAAGTTCGTTTAAGTTAGTTTAAGTTAGTTTAAGTTCGTTTAAGTTAGTTTAAGTTCGTTTAAGTTTGTTTAAGTTCATTTAAGTTAATTTAAGTTTGTTTAAGTTCGTTTAAGTTAATTTAAGTTCGTTTAAGTTAATTTAAGTTCGTTTAAGTTCGTTTAAGTTCGTTTAAGTTCATTTAAGTTAATTTAAGTTAATTTAAGTTCGTTTAAGTTCGTTTAAGTTCATTTAAGTTAATTTAAGTTCGTTTAAGTTCGTTTAAGTTCGTTTAAGTTCATTTAAGTTAATTTAAGTTAATTTAAGTTCGTTTAAGTTCGTTTAAGTTCATTTAAGTTAATTTAAGTTCGTTTAAGTTCGTTTAAGTTCATTTAAGTTAATTTAAGTTCGTTTAAGTTCGTTTAAGTTCGTTTAAGTTCATTTAAGTTCGTTTAAGTTTGTTTAAGTTCGTTTAAGTTCGTTTAAGTTCGTTTAAGTTCATTTAAGTTAATTTAAGTTCGTTTAAGTTCGTTTAAGTTCGTTTAAGTTAATTTAAGTTAATTTAAGTTAATTTAAGTTCGTTTAAGTTCGTTTAAGTTCGTTTAAGTTAATTTAAGTTAATTTAAGTTAATTTAAGTTAATTTAAGTTAGTTTAAGTTCGTTTAAGTTCGTTTAATTTCATTTAAGTTTGTTTAAGTTAATTTATGTTTGTTTAAGTTCATTTAAGTTAATTTAAGTTCGTTTAAGTTCGTTTAAGTTCGTTTAAGTTAATTTAAGTTAATTTAAGTTAATTTAAGTTAATTTAAGTTAGTTTAAGTTTGTTTAAGTTCGTTTAAGTTCATTTAAGTTAATTTAAGTTAATTTAAGTTAATTTAAGTTAGTTTAAGTTTGTTTAAGTTCGTTTAAGTTCGTTTAAGTTCATTTAAGTTAATTTAAGTTTGTTTAAGTTCGTTTAATTTCATTTAAGTTTGTTTAAGTTCGTTTAAGTTTGTTTAAGTTCATTTAAGTTAATTTAAGTCCGTTTACGTCCCTCTACGCCCATTTCCTCTCCACCTACTAATCTCGTCTGTCCGTGTCTCCGTCTCTCTCCAGCCTCCCATCGTCCCCAAAGTTTCCCACGAAGGCGACACGTCCAACTTCGACGTTTACCCGGAGGACGACTGGAAGAAGGACCCGCCCGTCCCCCCGAAGGACCTGGAGTTTTTCAAGAACTTCTGAGTCCCAGGGACATTTCTGTCCTGATTGGCTGCTGGGACTTTCCCCCGGGACGGGGACGTAACGGGATACTGGTACTTTTGGGAGGAAACCACTCATTTATCACCCGGACGATGGACGATGTCCGGGGACGAGGACGGACTCGTACGAAACACTAACATCCGCTTCTCTGTCGGTCTTCTGTTCCTGAAACTACGGTGGCCGAGACCCGCCATCGCTGAAAATAAAAGAAACGCTGCAAATAAAAAGAAACGCAGCTGCAAATAAAAGAAACGCTGCAAATAAAAATAAACGCTGCAAATAAAAAGAAACGCCGCTGCAAATAAAAGAAATGCTGAAAATATAAAGAAACGCTGCTGCAAATAAAAGAAACGCTGCAAATAAAATTAAAAAAACAACGCAAATGAAAAAGCCACAATGGAAGTGAAAATAATGTGCAACACCGGTGCATCAGCAAAAATAGTCCCCGGTAATTCACTTCTGTTGTGGCTTTTTTATTTGAGTCGTTTTTTTTTTATTTGCAGCGGCGTTTATTTTATTTGCAGTGTTTCTTTTATTTGCAGCAGTGTTTGTTTTTATTTGCAGCGTTTATTTTATTTGCAAAGCGTTTATTTTATTTGCAGCATTTATTTTATTTGAAAAGCGTTTCTTTTATTTGCAGCGGCGTTTGTTTTTATTTGTAGCGTTTCTTTATATTTGCAGCTGCGTTTGTTTTTATTTGTAGCGTTTCTTTATATTTGTAGAGTTTCTTTTTATTTGCAGCGTTTCTTTTTATTTGCAGCGTTTATTTTTATTTGCAGCGTTTATTTTTTTTGCAGCGTTTATTTTTTTTGCAGCTTTTATTTTATTTGCAGCGTTTATTTTATTTGCAAAGGGTTTATTTTATTTGCAGCGTTTATTTTATTTGCAAAGGGTTTATTTTATTTGCAGCATTTATTTTATTTGCAGCGTTTATTTTATTTGCAGCATTTATTTAATTTGCAGCGTTTATTTAATTTGCAGCAGCGTTTCTTTTTATTTGCAGCGTTGTTTGTTTTTATTTGCAGCGTTTCTTTTATTTTCAGCGATGGCGGGTCTCGGCCACCGTACCTGACTGTTGCTTTTATAACCTTGTTTTTATCACTGATTCTCTCTTGAAATGCAAATGCAAAAAAAAGACGAGAACCCGGTTCTTTTTGGACCCGACTGTTACTTTCTAGAGCTTTTTTATTTTTTACCGTCATGTTTTGTAATTTTTTCTCCTGGGAAAAAGTCCCCAAAGTCGTGTAATGTTGCACTGCAAAAACTCAAAATCAGGAAAATCAGGAATATTTGTCTTATTTCTAGTTAAAATGTCTCATTTTTAGTAAAAAAAACTCATTACACTTAAAACAAGAGTCATCACCAGAAAAATAACTTATTTGACAATTTTCACCTGTTTCAAGTAAATTTTCACTTGAAATAAGTAGAAAAATCTGAGATTTATCTTCTCATTACAAACAAAAAAATTTAGATTTTTTTTTCATTATGCACTTTGAGAAAAAAGTCGGAATTTGGAGAAAAAAGTTAAAATGTCGAGGTTAATGTTGAAGTACAATCTTGAGAAAAAAGTCAAAAATCTACTTGAAGTTTTTTCCAGTGATGAGTCTTGTTTTAAGTGTATTGAGATTTTTTTGACTAAAAATGAGACATTTTAACTAGAAATAAGACAAATATTCTTAAGATTTTGAGTTTTTGCAGTGCAGTTGGAGCGTTAAAGCTGCTTTTACACTGCAAAAACTCAAAATCTTACCAAGAATATTTGTCTTATTTGTAGTTAAAATGCCTCATTTTTAGTCGAAAAATACCAAAAAAGCTAAAAAATAACTTGAAATAACTATTTTCACCTGTTTCAAGTAAATTTTCACTTGAAATAAGTAGAAAAATCTGCCAGTGGAACAAGATTTATCTTCTCATTACAAGCAAAAAAATCAGATTTTTCTACTTATTTTAAGTGAAAATCTACTTGAAACAGGTGGAAATTGTTGTTTTTTGAGTTTTTGAGTCTTGTTTTAAGTGAAATTAGATTTTTTGACTAAAAATGAGACATTTTAACTAGAAATAAGACAAATATTCTTAATATTTTGAGGGTGGACGGGTGGACAGGTGCCTTACACCACCGACGATGAGGACACGGCTCTTTTTTTATCGTCATCTTCATCATCATCTTCATCATCATCTTTATCATCTTCATCATCTTTATCTTCATCATCATATCCGGTGACGGTTGCGGGACGTCTCTTCTCTAAATGTGTTTCATATCTGGTGTTTAAATGTGACGACGGCCTTCAAAATAAAGGTCCTTCTGTGCCTCATCCCGTCATCCGCTGCTCATCCTCTCATCCTCTCATCCTCTCATCCGCTGCTCATCCTCTCATCCTCTCATCCTCTGATCATCCTGTAATCCTCTGCTCGAGACTCTAATCTTTAAAATACGTAAATAGATTAAAGGGACGAGGTTCTGTTGGACTGAAGTTCTGACCTCATAAACCTGCAAATTCTAACTTTAAAAAGTCTAAAAACCTGCAAGAAAAGAAATCTTAAGGTTAAATCTGAAATTCTACACTGCAAAAACTCAAAATCTTACCAGGAATATTTGTCTTATTTCTAGTTAAAATGTCAAATTTTTTGTCAAAAAAAATCTCATTACACTTAAAACAAGAGTCATCACCAGAGAAATAACTTTCACTTGAAATAAGTAGAAAATAAGTCGTTTCCCAGTGCACTGTTGTTACATGTGTCCTGAAAATGATAAAACTTGTATCGTAAAAATCTGCCAGTGGGAAAAGATTTATCTTCTCATTACAAGCAAAAAAATCTTGTTCCACTGGCAGATTTTTCTACTTATTTTAAGAGAAAATCTACTTGAAACAGGTGAAAATTATTGTATTTTCCAGTGATGAGTCTTGTTTTAAGTGTAATGAGACATTTTAACTAGAAATAAGACAAATATTCTTGTTAAGATTTTGAGTTTTTGCAGTGTAATTCTGTAATTTGCAGCAAAAATTCAAAAGTCGAAGTAAAAGTTGTGAAAGGAAGAATATTCAGTCAGAAATTAAAGTCAAATAAAAGTTAACTTTTAAAAATCCCAAAACCAGAATTTCAGACATTCATAATTTTGTTGGAGAAACTCACAAATTACATAGAAAATTGAGACTTTTTAAGTCACTAACCTGCAAAAAACTAAAAGATGAAAGAAATTCAGACTTTTTAAAAGTTAAATGAAAATTTTCGGGTCAAGAATTCTAACTTAAAACGTTAAAATGAGCGTTTCCGTGGTGATGCGAGTGTCAGCGCTTTTACATCATCATTGGTGTTTAAATGTGACGACGGCCTTCAAAATAAAGGTTCTTCTGTGCTTCATCCTGTCATCGCTGCTCGAGACTCTAATCTTTAAAATATGTAAATAAATCAAAGATAAAAGAAGATACAAAGACGTCAGAACCTGCAAATTTGAACGAACATAAAATAAAACAGTTCTGACTTTAAAAAGTCTCCAACCTGCAAGAAGAGAAATCTGAAATTCTAATTCTGCAATTTGCAATCAAAATTCAAAAGTCCAAGTAAAATGTTCAGCTTTAATAAAACTTTGAAGTTGAGACGTGAAGAAAAAATCAAGTCAAATAAAAGTTAACTTTTAAAAATCCAAAAACAACATTTTAATGGGCAAAAAAATTCAAACCAGAATTTCAGACTAGATTCATAATTTTGTTGGAGAAACTCATAAATTACATAAAAGTTCAGACCTTTTAAATCACTAACCTGCAAAAAAAAAGAAATCTGAAGGTTAAATCTGAAATTCTAATTCTGTAATTTGTGATAAAAATTCAAAAGTCAAAGTAAAAGTTCAGCTTTCATAAAACCTTAAAGTTGTGACAGGAAGAAAATCAAGTCAAATAAAAGTTAACTTTTAAAAATCCAAAAGCACAAATTTTAATTGCCCAAAAAAATCTAATCAAAATTTCAGACTAGATTCATAATTTTGTTGGAGAAACTCATAATTTACATAAAAGTTCAGACCTTTTAAGTCACTAAGCTGCAAAAAAAGAAATCTGAAGGTTAAATCTGAAATTCTAATTCTGTAATTTGCAGAAAATCAAGTCAAATAAAAGTTAACTTTTAAAATTTTAATGGGCAAAAAAATTCAAACCAGAATTTCAATTTTGTTGGAGAAACTCATAAATTACATAGAAAATTATGACTTTTTAATTCACTAACCTGCAAAAAACTAAAAGACGAAAGAAATTCTGACTTTGTAAAAGTGAAATAAAGATTTTCGGGTCAAAAATTCTAACTTAAATGTTAAAATGAGCATTTCCTTGGTGAACCATTAGAACCACATTATTAGAACCACATCACACTGCAAAAACTAAAAATCTTATTAATTTGTCTTATTTCTAGTTAAAATGTCTCATGTTTTGTCAAAAAAATCTAATTACACTTAAAACAAGACTCATCACGGGAAAAAACAACAATTTTCACCTGTTTCAAGTAGATTTTCACTTAAAATAAGTACAAAAATCTGCCAGTGGAACAAGATTTTTTTGCTTGTAATGAGAAGATAAATCTTGTCCCACTGGCAGATTTTTCTACTTATTTCAAGTGAAAATTTACTTTCCAGTGATGAGTCTTGTTTTAAGTGACATTTTAACTAGAAATAAGACATTTTTTTGCAGTGTACTAGAACCGCATCACCAGATTCATCGTGTCCGTGTCGTCTCCATCCGTCCTCTGTCTGCACGTTTGCGTTTTGCATCGTTGGCCTCCCTTCCTTCTAGCCCGTGGTTCTTCAGACCGGAACCGGAACGTTCTGGTGCTCGCAGAGTTTTCAGAACCTGACCCGGATCCCCGGCAGATACCAGCTCTGGCCACAGGGGGGCAGATGCATCTGTTCACCAACATTACCGTCGACGACGGCGCGGCTCATGACGCCACCAGAGGGGACCACACCTTCTCGCAGGAGACTCCCCCATGTGGCCAGACGTGGTACTGCTACTCGGACTACGTTTCCAGCATCAATAACCCTTTTACAAACGGAATATTAGCAATAACCCGGTTGAATTTGCTCATATTCCGGTTTTTAAAAACCCCAATATGAGCCCTCTGTTACTCCTTTTAAAACCCGAATATTGGCTCATGTAAACACCAAACTGAATATCCCCATCAAACGGAACAGGAATGTGTTTTCTGCTCATGCTCTGTTCACAAGGAATCCTGGAGGAAGTGACGCCGACGTCTCTAAACTACTGCTGGGAAGTAGTTCAAGTGTAAAAACGCTGTAAGTTTTGGTTTGAGTTTATTGTTTTCCAAAGATGCACAGCAGTTTCCTGTGAATGGCATGCGTTAGCCGTTAGCGTAGCGTGTTTCCCATCAAACCCCGACCTTCACCTGTGTCCCGTTTATGTGTAGATTTAAAGAGAAAAAAAGAGCGTGCATGCTTCGGTCTTTGAAATCTGTTTTCTGCGTCCGAACCCCATCACATCTGAGCCGCTGTGGATTTAATGTCGGCCTGCAGCCTCCTCATCCTGAAGAATCACCGACGATGTCCGAGCTCCGGCTCCACCTCCAACCAGCATCAGCCAGCATTAGCCAGCATCAGCCAGCAGGACTGCAGGACTGCAGGGCATGAGCGCCACCTGGAGGACGACTGGTCCCACTACTCCTCTTTTTATACCCGGGTCGTACCAAAGCCTTTTCTTATACCGTAACCTTGATGTGTCCAAGTGTTTGTGTAACTGGAAAGGTTTGAAAACTGGAAATGATGTGAAGGAAAACACGATGTCTTTCTCTGCTGCTCTTGTCCCGTCTGGTCCTTTCCTGTTTCCTTTCAGCAGGTGAGCAGAAGAAGTCCGACTTTTGGGAAATGCCTCCAGGGCAACACTAGGTAGTCGAAATGTCGAGATTAATGTTAAAGTACAATTTCAAGAAAAAAGTCGAAATGTCGAGAAAAAAGTCAAAATTTCGAGATTAATGTTGAAGTACAATCTCGAGAAAAAAGTCGAAATGTTGGGAAAAAAGTCCAAATTTTGAGAAAAAAGTCAAAATTTCGGGAAAAAAGTCAAAATTTCGAGAAAAAAGTCCAAATTTCGAGAAAAAAGTCAAAATTTTGTGAAAAAGTCAAAAATTTTGAGAAAAAAGTCAAAATATCAAGAAAAAAGTCAAAATTTTGTGAAAAAGTCAAAAATTTTGAGAAAAAAGTCAAAATATCAAGAAAAAAGTCAAAATTTTGTGAAAAAGTCAAAAATTTTGAGAAAAAAGTCAAAATTTCAAGAAAAAAGTCAAAATTTTGAGAAAAAAGTCAAAACTTTGAGAAAAAAGTCAAAATTTCGAGAAAAAAGTCAATGTTGAGAGAAAAAAATTGGAAATGTCGAGAAAAAAGTCACAACACTAGGTAACCCCCTCACACCGTGTAACTGCATGCATTTCGTCTCATGTCTACCTTAGGCCACATAACAGCAATTAAGAATTAAAGCAGCGATGAACGGACCCTCGCGCGTGCATTTTCCACCAATTATGGTCAAGGACTCAAAACCGAGTCCGATGACACCACCCATGAGTCTTTATGTCAAACCATTCAAAAGTTATGGCAGACAAAAAGTTTTCTAGGGGGCGCTGTTGAGCCGTTAGGCAACGTCCATTAATGCAAACCATGAAATATAAAATGTATCACCAGGCCTGGCTTGCATGCAAAATTTGGTGACTATCAAATATGGACCAATCAGATGAAGGGGGGGCGCGCTTTTTGGCGTCTAGCGTTGCCACGGTAACACTTTTGAAAGAGAAAAGTAATGCGCGTCGTCGCAGGATGGAGACGCACATTTTGATGTATAACACATCTGGGGGCACGTTACGGTTCGGGCTGAATTAACTGCCGAAGGAATGGCATAAATTGCGCCAAAATTACAGGATTAATTCAAAATGTTCAAAATGGCCGACTTCCTGTTCGGTTTCGGCCATGGTGCCAAGAGACTTTTCTTTAAGTTGCAACATGATACAGGTGTACATGCAGATTTTCGTGCATGTACGTCAAACCGTATTGTGGGGCTTGAGGCACAAAGTTTTCTAGGGGGCGCTGTTGAGCCATTAGGCCACGCCCATTAATCATCATGTGAAAATATCATCTGATCTTCATGTTATTCAAAATAAAACCTTCCAAACAAACTAATCCTACCTTTATTAACATGCTTGAGTTATTGTGGGTAATACCAATTACCACCTTTAATAGTTCTGGGGTTTATCTTTAGCAGGAACAGCCGTCTGACGTCGTCACGGTGAGTTCTGGTCCGGAGCTTCACCTCGTTGAAGTTTTTGGACGTTTCCTTCTCCGCAGCATCTCCACCAGGTCCAGGTCTGGACTTTGACCAGGTCTTTCCAGAACCGCAACTCTTTTATTTGTCGTCATTCTGATGTAGATCTGCTGCGTTTGGATCATGAATGAAGAGTTTATAGGCTCCTTAGAGACCGGAACACAAGTCAGGGTAATTAGAGTTGTCCATTATTCCTGTAAATCCTCTGGAGGTAGTGAGGGGGTACTTAGTGTTGTCTTTTTTTTCCTATTTTTTCACTATTTTTACTCTCTTTAATTCTTTTTTCTTTTTCCCTCTTTTTTCTTCTTTTTCCCTCTTTTATTCCTATATTTTCCTCTTTTGATCCTCTCGTTCCCTCTTTTTTCCTGTTTTTTCCCTCTTTTTTTCCTATTTTGTCACTATTTTTACTCTCTTTAATTCGTCTTTTTTTCTATTTTTCCCTCTTTTTTCTTCTTTTTCCCTCTTTTTCCTATATTTTCCTCTTTTGATCCTCTTTCCCTCTTTTTTCCTGTTTTTTTCACTATTTTGACTCTCTTTAATTCGTTTTTTTTCTATTTTTCCCTCTTTTTCCTATTTTTCCCTCTTTTTCTCCTCTTTTCTCCTCTTTTTCCCTCTTTTTTCCTATATTTTCCTCTTTTGATCCTCTCTTTCCGTCTTTTTTTGCTATTTTTTCCCTCTTTTTTTCCTATTTATTTTTACTATCTTTTATTCCTCTTTTTTTCTATTTTTCCGTTTTTTTCCTGTTTTTCCCTCTTTTTTCTTTTTCCCTCTTTTTTCCTCTTTTTCCCTCTTTTTCCCTATATTTTCCTCTTCTGATCCTCTCCTTCCCTTTTTTCCTATTTTTCCCTCTTTTTTTCTTTTTCCCTCTTTTTTCCTCATTTTTTCCTCTTTTTTCCTCATTTTTTCCTCTTTTTCGCTCTTTTTCCCTATATTTTCCTCTTTTGATCCTCTTTCCCTCTTTTTTCCTGTTTTTTTCACTATTTTGACTCTCTTTAATTCGTTTTTTTTCTATTTTTCCCTCTTTTTCCTATTTTTCCCTCTTTTTCTCCTCTTTTCTCCTCTTTTTCCCTCTTTTTTCCTATATTTTCCTCTTTTGATCCTCTTTCCCTCTTTTTTCCTGTTTTTTTCACTATTTTGACTCTCTTTAATTCGTTTTTTTTCTATTTTTCCCTCTTTTTCCTATTTTTCCCTCTTTTTCTCCTCTTTTCTCCTCTTTTTCCCTCTTTTTTCCTATATTTTCCTCTTTTGATCCTCTCTTTCCGTCTTTTTTTGCTATTTTTTCCCTCTTTTTTTCCTATTTATTTTTACTATCTTTTATTCCTCTTTTTTTCTATTTTTCCGTTTTTTTCCTGTTTTTCCCTCTTTTTTCTTTTTCCCTCTTTTTTCCTCTTTTTCCCTCTTTTTCCCTATATTTTCCTCTTCTGATCCTCTCCTTCCCTTTTTTCCCATTTTTCCCTCTTTTTTTCTTTTTCCCTCTTTTTTCCTCATTTTTTCCTCTTTTTTCCTCATTTTTTCCTCTTTTTCGCTCTTTTTCCCTATATTTTCCTCTTTTGATCCTCTTTCCCTCTTTTTTCACTATTTTTACTCTCTTTTATTCCTCTTTTTTCAATTTTTCCCTCTTTTTTTTCCTATTTTTCCCTCTTTTCTCCTTTTTTTCTTTTTCCCTCTTTTCTCCTCTTTTTTCCTCTTTTGATCCTCTCTTTCCCTATTTTTTTCCCGCTTTTTTTCCTATTTTTTCCCTCTTTTTTTCTCTATTTTTTCCTCTCTTTTTTTCCCTCTTTTTGTAAATCCTCTGGAGGTAGTGAGGGGGTACCTAGTGTTGCCCACCGCCTGTAAAAAGTTGGCCATTTTGAACATTTTGAATGAATCGTGTAATTTTGTCGCAATTTATGCCATTCCTGCGACAATTAATACGGCCCGAACCGTAACGTGCACCCAGGTGTGTTATACATCAAAATGTTCGTCTTCATCCTGCGACAACGTGCATTACTTTTCTCAGTCAAACTTTTGAATGGTTTGACATAAAGAGTCATGGGTGGTGTCATCGGACTCGGTATTGAGTCCTTGACTTTTATTGGTGAAAATTGCACGCGCCAGGGCCCGTTCATCGCTGCTTGCAGCTTTAATTTAAGTTGGAGGACCCCCTTTAGTACCTCCGCGGCCCCCCTAGGGGTCGCAGACCCCCAGTTGAAGACCCCTTTCTTAAACAATCACACTTCAGTATTTTTAAACAGCTAAACTGGATCGAGCCATTGAAGCTGATTCAGAGCAGAAGAACTCGCGTGACTCGTGTTCTGTTTTCTCTGCACGCTCCGCCGCAGCAACGATCTACGTTTTTCAGACGTTAGCATAATTAATAATGAAATTAAACAATTCAATCATCAAAATTATAACAAATAAAGGCTTAAAATATCTTGCTATGCATGTAATGAGACTACGTACTTTTACACCATATTCTAGTTGAATTATTGAAATAAATTAACTTTTACACCATATTCTAGTTGAATTATTGAAGTAAATTAACTTTTACACCATATTCTAGTTGAATTATTGAAATAAATTAACTTTTACACCATATTCTAGTTGAATTATTGAAATAAATTAACTTTTACACCATATTCTAGCTGAATTATTGAAATAAATTTACTTTTACACCATATTCTAGTTGAATTATTGAAATAAGTTAACTTTTACACCATATTCTAGTTGAATTATTGAAATAAATTAACTTTTACACCATATTCTAGTTTAATTATTGAAATAAACTAACTTTTACACCATATTGTAGTTGAATTATTGTAATAAATGAACTTTTACACCATATTCTAGTTGAATTATTGAAATAAATTAACTTTTACACCATATTATAGCTGAATTATTGAAATAAATTAACTTTTACACCATATTCTAGTTGAATTATTGAAATAAATTAACTTTTACACCATATTCTTCACCTGTATGTATATTATACATATTGGCTGATGTTACATACGTAGCATAGGAGGCTATTTCAGTTGCTAGTATGGTTGTCTGTCTGTAGAATCATGCAAGTTCAATGCTATTAAATCGGAGCCCGGACCCGCCGGCGTGACTAAGGAGACGCGTCACGTGTGAATACGTTTCCTGAGAAGCGTCTCTCTCTACATGTGGTCCGTGAGGAACAGTGACTCATGTTTGAGGCGCCGCGGCTGGAACTCGGGGGCTGCTAGCTTCCCGCCGCTGCAGCTGTGTTTTTATCTGCTGCCGGGTGATAATTGAGCCTCGTGACACGAGCAGCCTGCTTTTCTTTTCTTCCCTGCAGGACGGAGGTCGTCTCCGCGCTTTCATCCCTCCGTCTGTGGGAGGGCTGCCGGCGTCCCGCCGAGTTATGGTGTTTACACGCAGGCCCGAGTCCTGCGGCGGCTGAACCTGCTGGACCCGTTAAAGGAGACGGATGGTTAGCAGAGCCGCCGCGATGACAGGACACGCTGAGCAGGAATGTGTGTCGGTCACCTGCAAGGTTGCAGCAGAAAACAGAGCAGGATTAAAGCTGCAAGCAGCAATTTTCACCCATACTGATCAAGGACTCAAAACTAAGTCCGATGACACCACCATGACTGTTTATGTCAAACCATTCAAAAAATGTGGCAGAAAATAGGAACTATAAAATATCGACCAATCAGATGAAGGGGGGGGGCGCTTTTTGGCGTCTAGCGTTGCCAGGGTAACGCTTTTCTCCATTTCTTCCTTCTTTCCTTCCTTCCTTCCTTCCTTCCTTCCTTCCTTCCTTCCTTCCTTCTTTTCTCCCTTCCTTCCTTCTTTCCTTCCTTCCTTCCTTCCTTCTTTTCTTCCGTCCTTATTTCCTTCCCTCTTTCCTTCTTTCCTCCTTTTCTCCCTTCTTTCCTTCCTTCCTTCCTTCCTTCCTTCCTTCTTTTCTTCCTTCCTTATTTCCTTCCCTCCCTCCTTCCTTCCTTCCTTCCTTCATTCCTTCCTTCCTTCCTTCTTTTCTTCCATCCTTATTTCCTGCCCTCCTTCCTTCTTTTTCCCCTCCTTCCTTCCTTCTTTTTCCCTTCCTTCCTTCTTTTCTCCCTTCTTTCCTTCCTTCCTTCCTTCCTTCCTTCCTTCTTTTCTTCCTTCCTTATTTCCTTCCCTCCCTCCTTCCTTCCTTCATTCCTTCCTTCCTTCCTTCTTTTCTTCCATCCTTATTTCCTGCCCTCCTTCCTTCTTTTTCCCCTCCTTCCTTCCTTCCTTCCTTCCTTCCTTCTTTCCTTCCTTCCTTCATTCCTTCTTTTCTCCCTTCCTTCCTTCTTCCTTCTTTATTTCCTGCCCTCCTTCCTTCTTTTTCCCCTCCTTCCTTCCTTCCTTCCTTCCTTCCTTCCTTCCTTCTTTCCTTCCTTCCTTCTTTTCTCCCTTCCTTCCTTCTTTCCTCCCTTCTTTCCTTCCTTCCTTCTTTTCTTTCTTCCTTATTTCCTTCCTTCCTTCTTTTCTTCCGTCCTTATTTCCTTCCCTCTTTCCTTCCTTCCTTCTTTTTCCCCTCTTTCCTTCTTTTCTCCCTTCCTTCCTTCCTTCCTTCCTTCCTTCCTTCCTTCTTTTCTCCCTTCTTTCCTTCCTTCCTTCCTTCCTTATTTTCTCCCTTCTTTCCTTCCTTCCTTCCTTCCTTCTTTTCTCCCTTCCTTCCTTCCTTCCTTCCTTCCTTCCTTCCTCCCTTCCTTCCTCCCTTCCTTCATTCCTTCTTTTCTCCCTTCCTTCCTTCTTTTCTTCCTTCTTTATTTCCTTCCCTCCTTCCTTCCTTCCTTCCTTCCTTCCTTCGTTCCTTCCTTCCTTCCTTCTTTTCTCCCTTCCTTCCTTCCTTCCTTCCTTCCTTCCTTCCTTCCTTCCTTCCTTCCTTCCTTCCTTCCTTCTTTTCTCCCTTCCTTCCTTCTTTTCTCCCTTCCTTCCTTCTTTCCTCCCTTCTTTCCTTCCTTCCTTATTTTCTTCCTTCCGATGAACGGGCCCTCGCGCGGGCAATTTTCACCAATAAAGGTCAAGGACTGAAAACCATGTCCGATGACACCACCCACGACTCTTTATGTTAAACCATTCAAAAAATATGGCAGAAAATAGGATCTATCAAATATGGACCAATCAGAAGAAGAGGCGGGGCTAATTTGTACCAATTATGCTCAAGGAGTCAAAACAGAGTCCGATGACACCACCCACGAGTCTTTATGTCAAAACATTCAAAAGTTATGGCAGAAAGTAGGAACTATCAAATATGAACCAATCAGATGAAGGGGGGCGCGCTTTTTGGTGTCTATCGTCGCCACGGTAACACTTTTGACTGAGAAAAGTAATGTGCGTCGTCGCAGGACGGAGACGCACATTTTGATGTATAACACACCTGGGTGCACGTTACGGTTCGGGCCGTATTAACTGCCGAAGAAATGGTATAAATTGCGCCAAAATTACACAATTCAAAATGTCCGACTTCCTGTTCGGTTTGGGCCATGGCTCCAAGAGACTTTTCTTTAAGTTGTGCCATGATACAGGAGTGTACCGATTTTCGTGCATGTACGTCAAACCGTATTGTGGGGCTTGAGGCACAAAGTTTTCTAGGGGGCGCTGTTGAGCCGTTAGGCCACGCCCATTAATGCAAACCATGACATATCAAATTTATCACCAGGCCTGGATTGGTGATACATTTGGTGACTTTTGGGGCTCGTTTAGGAAAAAAGGCCCTCCTTTCGTCAGAAGATACAATAGGACCTTGGCACTGTCAGTGCTCGGTCCCTAATAAACCCCAGATTAGCAGCTGACGGTTCTTCAGCCCCACCTGGCCAAACGACAGGGCACGCGTCTCCACTCCCCTCTAATCAGGGGTCGGCTCTGCAGGCCTGTCATCAGTGGAGGTCCTGAATGCACCACACCCCAGCAGGACGCCTGGGGGGACGCCCTAGCACACATTAACGCCACCCAACGCCAAACATCACAACTAGAGCAGGAATACCAGGGCTGCGTCCGAAATGCCAGACTAAACGGTATATACTCAAAAAGTATACTTAAGTTTGGCACACTTTTGAGTAAATATCAGTAGTATGCATTAATTTGGACGTACTAATCAGAGCCACACGGCACTTCCTGCCGTTGGGAGGGGGAGTTGTTACCATGGTAATAGTGTCCATCAATCCACACTAATACATTTCTCCAGAATGAGTATGGATAGTACATACTATTGAGTACGTTCTAATGTTTCGGACGCACTAAAAAATCTCTCATACGGTTTTTACTACTCATTAGGGAGGAAGTATGGGATTTCGGACGCAGCTCACGACTTCAAACCCGACTTGTCAGAAACCATCGCCAAGGGGCTCGTCCGGGCTGAGTGTAAATGTAAAGACATGAAGACAAGTAGTTATGGGGGACGTCTCTGTAAAAGCTAGGTGGGATCTTTATGGCTGATATGGTCTGAAGGAGGGAATCGAGTTTGGGGCTGATTGTGAGAAGGGTCTTAATAATCACTGTCGACTCATCGGTCGGTTGAAAAAGCTGGGCACTGTATATCATTGTGCCTTATGTTTCATTACAGGATGTGGCAATCTTGTTCACCACTGCACTTTGTATGCGACTGCAAATTGTCCATCTTTATCTGTCCGCAGACTTTCTCCATGGTTAGTTTTTATATATAAATCTCTTCTTGGGCTGGTTCCTACCTATCTATCTCTTGGCCAATGTGATTGTTTTTAATCGAATAGTATTGAAAAGTTTTACATTACAAGGACCTGTCGTGTTGCTGAGTTTATGTTGTATGTTGTTTGTGTCCCTGATTATAGTGTGTGACTGCTGTTTGTTGTTGTTTTTTCGCTGTTGTAACGCTGTTTCTGCTGCCGTCTTGGTCAGGTCACTCTTGGAAAACAGCGGCGTCCTGGACCAGTTCTTCCTACATCTGTCGGTACTTTCTCCTGGACATCAAGTTCAGGGGAACCATGAGAGCAGAAGGTGCAGGAATCAAACCCACAACCTGGACCTGCTGGCAGAGGAGGTTTGTACAGTTGTGCATCACGAGCGCGTGACTCGGCGTCCTCTCGGAGAAACTCTCTGATTTTTACTGCCAGACTCTGAAAAGGTTAGGTAGCGCTCACGTCCAACTCCCCTCCGTCAGCAGCTCCACAGCTGGATGTGATTGAGTCTCTGGTCCGTCTCCAGAGGATGTGGGGACGGAGCAGACGTGAGGCGTCCCTCACATTCCTCCCCCGGCTCTAGCTGACGCTTCGCTCTGCTCCTCCCAAACCCTGCAATTACCTCCTCTCTTTGATGGATTTCTCACATTAAGGTTCCCGTCCTTCCCACCGAGGAACGGCTTGATTGGATCTAAACCTCGGTGGCGTCCTGGTGTTTGGGGAGCGAGACGTCGTCCTGGTGTTGGGGGAGCGTTCCCCGGTGCAGGGAGACGTCATCCTGGCGCTGGAGAAGGAAACATTAAACACAGGCCTTGAGCCGGAGGAGGAGGAGGAGGAGGAGGAGGAGATCCATCATCCCGCTGCTCCAGGAACCCGTCCAGGAACCCGGCGCTGCTTCCTGGTCCCAACGCCAAGTACAAGCCGTGATTCATGCCGGTTCCTGACAGTTCCCCGTGTCCTGGGCTCAGGCTGGATGTCTGAATCCATGTTTGATTGTCCACAGATGGGCCGGCGCGGCCTGGACGCCGTCGTGAGGGATGTGTAGGACTCCGCCGCGGAGCGTCTGGGTTCTAACCAGGGACAAAAGAGACATTCATGCATTCATGAATAAACTCCTTCAAAGTGTCCAGACTCAGCGCTAATGTGTTGTTATGGAAATCTGGCCGCCGTCGCCCCCGTTTCAACCATACCTGTTCCTTTTTGAGTTCTCTACGTCATCTGCTGCTAATCCGGAGCAGACTAAACACAGAAGTGGCGGTGAGGCCTTCAATTCGTTTCCGGTTCAGATCCCAGCCGGGTTCCTCGTGCTAGCAGGGCGATTCTCCCAGGTCAGGTTGATTGACAGAGGGGTTTCCTGCGTGTCTGCAGGGATTCCTCCTGGCCTTTAGGGGGCAGTAACCCTCTCACTGTTATCAGTCTTGGCTCAGGAGGACTTTGGCCCGCTTGTCTTGTGGCGCTTTTATACTAGTACAGGGGTCGGCAACCCGCGGCTCTTTAGCGCCGCCCTAGTGGCTCCTGCAGCTTTTTCAAAAATATTTGACCTTTTTTTCTTTTTTTTCTTCTTTTGTTTTTTTTTTTTTTTCTTTTTTTCTTCCTTTTTCCTTTCCTTTTTAATCTCGAAATTTTGACTTTTTTCTCGACATTTCGACTTTTTTCTCGAAATTTTGACTTTTTTCTCGACATTTCGACTTTTTTCTCGAAATTTCGACTTTTTTCTCGAAATTTTGACTTTTTTCTCAACATTTCAACTTTTTTCTCGACATTCCGACTTTTTTCTCTCGACATTTTGACTTTTTTCTCAAAATTGTGACTTTTTTCTCGAAATTTTGACTTTTTTCTCAACATTTCAACTTTTTTCTCGACATTTCGACTTTTTTCTCGACATTTCGACTTTTTTCTTGACATTTCGACTTTTTTCTCGACATTTCGACTTTTTTCTCAACATTTCAACTTTTTTCTCAACATTTCGACTTTTTTCTCAACATTTCAACTTTTTTCTTGACATTTCGACTTTTTTCTTGAAATTTTTACTTTTTTCTCAACATTTCGACTTTTTTCTTGACATTTCGACTTTTTTCTCGAAATATTGACTTTTTTCTTGAGATTTCGACTTTTTTCTCAAAATTGTACTTCAACATTAATCTCAACATTTTTACTTTTTTCTCAACATTTCAACTTTTTTCTCAACATTTCAACTTTTTTCTCAACATTTCAACTTTCTCCATTTGTCTTCATTCTAAGGCTGATACAAGACTTTTCATTTTTTGCAGCTCCAGAACCAGAACAGGTTGGTTCACGCAGCTTACACATAAATCACACTCATAACAGGCCATAACGCAAAATAATAATAACAAAAATGAAAAAAAAAACATTAGCCTTCAGGTGGGTTCAGGCCATATTAAGCAGGCTGGCCTCTTACCTTAAGTTAAAATAGACCAAATGTGCTTCTTCTCTCTTTTTTTTTTTTTTACCTTGTCTGCACACATATTAATGGTTTATACCATGCTGGTAAAAACCTAAGGCATATTTATGTGCATTGTTACTATATTTAATATATATACATATATATACGCATACATACGCATACACATACATATATACACATACAAACCCAGTTTTTTTTTGTTTGTTTTTTTGCCGGGTGGGAGGAGGGGTGGGATATTTCTCGACTTCTTGTGCTTTCCGTCCTGGTTTCCATTCCAGGAAGAAGAGAGGCGATGTCCTGCTTTAATCCAGCTTCTGACAAATGGAACCGGGTCTAATTTGTCCAGAGGAGGTCCGTTTTGGTCACAAACAGGAGTGCAGACAGGCTTTCTTCGGGCAACCTGTTGCGCGCCTGGCTGTCCATGTTATTAACTGCGGAAAAGCCTCGTTGCGCGGTGCTGGCGCACATGGCTAATTTGCATACATAGAGGTGCAGGACTTGTGTTAAACCAATAAAAGTTTTGAAAAAGTCACCAAATTTTGCACCAAGCCAGGCCTGGCGAAAAATGTGATATTTAATGGTTTGCATTAATGGGCGTGGCCTAACGGCTCAACAGCGCCCCCTAGAAAACTTTGTGCCTCAAGCCCCACAATACGGTTTGACGTACATGCACGAAAATCGGTATACACCTGTAACATGTCACAACTTAAACAAAAGTCTCTTGGCGCCATGGCCGAAACCAAACAGGAAGTCGGCCATTTTGAACATTTTGAATTAATCGTGTCATTTTGGCGCAATTTTATGCCATTCCCGCTGCCGTTAATGCACCATTCAACATCATAGAAAACATCGAGGTTCATAGGGTCTGCAGAGAAGTCCAGGAGGCTGCTTGACCCTGTTCTTGGACCTTAAACCCACAATCCACCGAATAAGGAAAGTCCCACTCCTTACCACTGGTGGTCCACCACTTGGTGCTGGTTGTCCACCACCAAAAAGACACAAGAAGAAGAGCGAATAAAAACAAACTAGATGAAAGAACTCAGCACTGAAGAACCTGAGATGGTTGTTGTCATGGTTACAAGGACATTGAGACGATGGTGTCCAGGTCCTGCTGGACTGATGATACGAGGCGCTTCGGCACGGCGGTCCTTTCCTGCTTACGCAGCTTATTCTTCTGTCATTAATAAAACAGAGATGAGGGTTGAGGGTTGTGCAGGTTCTCCAATGTTAGGATGAAGCATCTCTTTGAGGTCCCCGAGGACTCGAACCAGGACTTCCTGTCTTCAGAGACCACGGAGGTGTCTGGCGTTGGTTCCACTTCCCCGGAGACGCCTCGTTCTCCGGTCCAGGAACATGTGGAGACCTTCACCGTACGGACCTGTGGACCCGGAGACAGCTGGAAGCGGTTACCGTGATGTAGCCGTTAGCGTGACGTAGCTCGTCCTGCAGAGTTCAGGTCCTGCTGCTTCCCAGCTGTTCTCTCTGTTCTCTCTGTCTTGGCGGGACGGCGTCTGGCAGTCGGGGTGTTTTTGTTGCTAAGTTGATTCCCCCAAAGACCCCGGTCCAACCGGTCCACTAATGAGTCTGGAAGCCCAGACGCTCGTTCAGAACCGCAACTGAGGCTCTGCCGCTCCACTTCTGCCTTCGTCCATAAAGCTCTGAGTATTTTAGACATCTCTCTACTGATTGGAAACCAATCAGTTCCTATAATTGACTGTTTGTGTCCCGATCAGAAAGACACTAACTGTCCATCTGTGGTCTCCAACCCAACAACTTTGGTTCCTCAGGAACTGATTCACAAGAAATTGAACAGAAACCAGATCCTTAAATCGTTGTAATCCAAAGATTTGAACTTGTCCAGTTTTATGGATATGAAAGCTGCTCCGGTTCTGCTGCGTTTGTGTGTTGTGATGATTCAGTGAGTTTGCTCTTTATCATAGCTGCCCTCTTAGCTGATTTTCTGTGGTTTATTGATCTTAGTAGCTGGTTGCTCATGCAGGGTTGCACAATTTTGACAATTTTGAAATATTTATATAGGTTTTTTGAAATATTTTCAAAATATTTTCGTCACCAGGTTAATGGGCAACAACAGCGTCCCTCTCACACCATTATGGAGCTAAAACAGTCTCATAATTTACAAATACACACGCCGATCCACAAATGCACAGGACAAGATTCACAAATGCACAGAACAATTCACAAGTGCGTAGGACAAGATACACAAATGTATTTTTGATGCACACACAAATATAACCTGATTTACAAACAATTTTTTGTCTGTGAGCTGCTGGATTTGTGCTTTTGTGGATCGGCGTGTGCATTTGTGGATCAGCGTGTGCATTTGTGAATCGGCGTGTGCATTTGTGGATCGGCATGTGCATTTGTGAATTTTGTCCTGTGCATTTGTGGATCGGCGTGTGCATTTGTGGATCGGCGTGTGCATTTCTGGATCGGCGTGTGCACTTGTGGATCGGCGTGTGCATTTGTGGATCAGTCTGTGCATTTGTGGATCGGTGTGTGCATTTGTGGATCGGTGTGTGCATTTGTGGATCGGTGTGTGCATTTGTGGATCGGCGTTTTGCATTTGTGGATCGGCGTTTTGCATTTGTGGATCGGCGTGTGCATTTGTGGATCGGCGTGTGCATTTGTGGATCGGCGTGTGCATTTGTGGATCGTGTGTGCATTTGTGGATCGGCGTGTGCATTTGTGGATCAGCGTATGCGTTTGTGGCTCGGTCTGTGCATTTGTGGATCGGTCTGTGCATTTGTGGATCGGTCTGTGCATTTGTGGATCGGTGTGTGCATTTGTGGATCGGCGTGTGCATTTTCGGATCGGCGTGTGCATTTGTGGATCGGCGTGTGCATTTTCGGATTGGCGTGTGCATTTGCGAATCAGCGTGTGCATTTGTGAATCAGCGCGTGCATTTGTGGATCGGCGTGTGCATTTGTGGATCGGCGTGTGCATTTGTGAATCGGTGTGTGCATTTGTGGATCGGCGTGTGCATTTGCAGATCGGCGTGTGCATTTGTGGATCGGCGTGTGCATTTGCGAATCAGCGTGTGCATTTGTGAATCAGCGCGTGCATTTTCGGATCGGCGTGTGCATTTGTGGATCGGTCTGTGCATTTGTGGATCGGTCTGTGCATTTTCGGATCGGCGTGTGCATTTGTGGATCGGTCTGTGCATTTATGGATCGGCGTGTGCATTTGTGGATCGGTCTGTGCATTTGTGGATCGGTCTGTGCATTTGTGGATCGGCGTGTGCATTTGTGGATCGGTCTGTGCATTTATGGATCGGCGTGTGCATTTGTGGATCGGTCTGTGCATTTGTGGATCGGTCTGTGCATTTATGGATCGGCGTGTGCATTTGTGGATCGGTCTGTGCATTTGTGGATCGGCGTGTGCATTTGTGGATCGGTCTGTGCATTTTCGGATCGGCGTGTGCATTTGTGGATCGGTCTGTGCATTTATGGATCGGTGTGTGCATTTATGGATCGGCGTGTGCATTTGTGGATCGGTCTGTGCATTTATGGATCGGTGTGTGCATTTATGGATCGGTGTGTGCATTTGTGGATCGGCGTTTTGCATTTGTGGATCGGCGTTTTGCATTTGTGGATCGGCGTGTGCATTTGTGGATCGGCGTGTGCATTTGTGGATCGGCGTGTGCATTTGTGGATCGTGTGTGCATTTGTGGATCGGCGTGTGCATTTGTGGATCAGCGTATGCGTTTGTGGATCGGTCTGTGCATTTGTGGATCGGTCTGTGCATTTGTGGATCGGTGTGTGCATTTGTGGATCGGCGTGTGCATTTTCGGATCGGCGTGTGCATTTGTGGATCGGCGTGTGTATTTTCGGATTGGCGTGTGCATTTGTGGATCGGCGTGTGCATTTTCGGATTGGCGTGTGCATTTGTGGATCGGCGTGTGCATTTGTGGATCGGCGTGTGCATTTTCGGATTGGCGTGTGCATTTGTGGATCGGCGTGTGCATTTTCGGATCGGCGTGTGCATTTGTGGATCGGCGTGTGCATTTTCGGATTGGCGTGTGCATTTGTGGATCGGCGTGTGCATTTTCGGATTGGCGTGTGCATTTGTGGATCGGCGTGTGCATTTGTGGATCGGTGTGTGCATTTGTCACCACACACTACCTCCCACCATACTGTTCTGTTATCTGTACTGTTGCTCCTTGATTGTATGTAGTGTGTATGTGTGTATGTATTATAATTTCTACTTTATTATTATTGTATTTCCTTTATTGTATTGTTTTGTTTTTATTCTGTAAGGTGACCTTGGGTGACATGAAAGGCGCCGTTAAATAAAATGAATTATTATTATTATTATTTGTGGATCAGCGTGTGCATTTGTGGATCGGCGTGTGCATTTGTGGATCGGTGTGTGCATTTGTGGATCAGTGTGTACATTTGCAAATCGGCGTGTGCATTTGCGGATCGGCGTGTGCATTTGCGGATCGGCGTGTGCATTTGTGGATCGGTGTGTGCATTTGTGGATCGCCGTGTGCATTTGTGGATCGGCGTGTGCATTTGTGGATCGCCGTGTGCATTTGTGGATCGGCGTGTGCATTTGTGGATCGGCGTGTGCATTTGTGGATCGGCGTGTGCATTTGTGGATCGGCGTGTGCATTTGTGGATCGGCGTGTGCATTTGTGAATTATGAGAATGTTCTAGTCCCATACACCATTGCTGATGTCTTTCCTCCTTTGCATTGTGTTCTCACATCATGATGTATGAGAGTCGACTGTAATGAGACTCAAGTCCTGCTGCTTTCCAGGTCCAAACTTATTATTGATCAGCGAGCCGTTGCCCCGGCGACCGTCCCGGGGATGATGAAGACGGATGGCTCTGGCGGGATCCCCGTCCCCGGAGAGGAGACGAGGAGACGAGGAGACGAGGGGACGAGGGGACGGCCCTCCGGGGAGGATGACGGACCAGATCTTAGATTTGAAGTTAATCCACAAAACTCCACGGGGGCCGACGTACGGAAGAGAATCAGGGCCAGGTAGGAGAAAAATATCTGAGAGGGGAAGATTTTTTTTGTGCATTTCGACTTTTTTCTCGAAATTTCGACTTTTTTCTCGACAATTCTACTTTTTTTCTCGAAATCTTGACTTTTTTCTCGAAATTTCGACTTTTTTCTCGACATTCAGATTTTTTTTTCTCAACATTTCGACTTTTTTCTCAACATTTCGACTTTTTTCTCGACAATTCTACTTTTTTTCTCGAAATCTTGACTTTTTTCTCGAAATTTCGACTTTTTTCTCAACATTTTGATTTTTTTCTCAACATTTCGACTTTTTTCTCGACATTTCAACTTTTTTCTTGAAATTTCGACTTTTTTCTCAACATTTCGACTTTTTTCCCAACATTTCGACTTTTTTCTCAACATTTCGACTTTTTTTCTCGAAATCTTGACTTTTTTCTCAACATTTCGACTTTTTTCTCGACATTTCAACGTTATTCTCGACATTTTAACTTTTTTCTCGACATTTCGACTTTTTTTCTCGACATTTCGACTTTTTTTCTCGACATTTCGACTTTTTTTCTCGACATTTCGACTTTTTTTCTCGACATTTCGACTTTTTTCTCAACATTTCAACTTTTCTCTCGACATTTCGACTTTGTTTCTCGAAATCTTGACTTTTTTCTCGACATTTCAACTTTTTTCTCGACATTCCGATTTTTTTTCTCGACATTTAAACTTTTTTCTCGACATTTCGACTTTTTTTCTCGAAATCTTGACTTTTTTCTCGACATTTCAACTTTTTTTCTCAAAGTGCATAATGAAAGAAAAATTGTCCTCTAAAACATAATTTCTATTTTTCTCCTGCCGGGCTCTGATCCCCTTCCGTACCTGACGGGACCAGCGTCTCCGTCTCTGCAATCTTTCTCCTCCAGACTCATCGCCTCGTCCAACTGTGAGCTTTTGTTTTCCGGTTGCCGTGGCGACGGTGGGATCTCTCAGCGATGAAACAAACAAACAGTGGAGGATGAAGCTTCTTCCTGCTCAGAAACAGGTGGCCCGACGGGCCAGTCATCATCCCTCCCTGCATAACTTTCCCATGACCTCCCGTCTCATCCCGGTCTAACCGACCCGGGAGGCTGTTTACGGGTCGTCTGGATCTGGGCCGGCCCTGCGGGGGGGGACGGGGGGGACCGGTCCATCTGCAGCCCTGTGGGGGGGGACGGGGGGGGACGGGGGGGGACGGGGGGGACCGGTGCATCTGCAGCCCTGGGGGGGGGGGACGGGGGGACGGGGTTCAAGCTGATATCAGAAACATGCAGGGATGGTTTTCCACCTCAGTGGAGATCGAGGGTTTATCATTTTTAATTTTATTTATATTAAAGCAGAACCGTCGTTTACAGCCGTGAGTCAGAACATCAGCTTTGGTTTCTAAGGAAGAGTTTTAGGGCCAGACAGGAGAGAAATAATAATTAAAAAAAGTCGAAATGTCGAGAAAAAAGTCAAAATTTCGAGAAAAAAGTCGAAATGTCGAGAAAAAAGTCGAGAAAAAAGTCGAAATGTCAAGAAAAAAGTCGAAATGTCGAGAAAAAAGTTGAAATGTCGAGAAAAAAGTCGAGAAAAAAGTCGAAATGTCAAGAAATAGTCAATGTCAAGAAAAAAGTTGAAATGTCGAGAAAAAAGTTGCAATGTCGAGAAAAAAGTCGAAATGTCGAGAAAAAAGTTGAAATGTCGAGAAAAAAGTCGAGAAAAAAGTCGAAATGTCAAGAAATAGTCAATGTCAAGAAAAAAGTTGAAATGTCGAGAAAAAAGTTGAAATATTGAGAAAAAAGTTGCAATGTCGAGATTAATGTCGAAGTACAATTTCGAGAAAAAAATTGAAATGTTGAGAAAAAAGTCGAGAAAAAAGTCGAAATGTCGAGAAAAAAGTCTAAATGTCGAGAAAAAAGTCAAAATTTCGAGAAAAAAGTCGAGAGAAAAAAGTCAAAATGTCGAGAAAAAAGTCAAAATTTCGAGAAAAAAGTCGAAATGTTGAGAAAAAAGTCGAAATGTCGAGATTAATGTTGAAGTACAATCTCAAGAAAAAATTCCAAATTTTGTGAATAAAGTTGAAATATTGAGAAAAAAGGCGAAATTTCGACTTTATTCAAGAAATTTGGACTTTATTCTTGAATTGTTGAATTGTTCTTGATTGTGTTTCAACATAAATCTCAACATCCCGGTCTAATTGACCCGGGAGTCTGTTTACGGGTCGTCTGGTTCTGGGCCGGTCCATCTGCAGCCCTGCGGGGGGGACAGGGGGGATGAGGGGGACGGGGTTCAAGCTGATATCAGAAACATGCAGGGATGATTTTCAACGAGGTGGAGATCCCGGGTTTTAATATTAATGCAGAACCGTCGTTTACAGCCGTGAGTCAGAACATCAGCTGTGGTTTCTACGGAAGAGAATCAGGGCCAGACAGGAGAAAAATAATAATAATTAAAGCTGCAAGCAGCGATGAACGGGCCCTCGCACTCACGGCCACCGCCCCCATAAGCATATCAGAAACAACACCACCCACGACTTCCTATGTCAAACCATTCAAAAGTTATGGCAGATAAAAGTATTCTAGGGGGCGCTGTTGAGCCGTTAAGCCACGCCCATTAATGTAAACCATTAAATATAAAATTTTTCGCCAGGCCTGGCTTGGTGCAAAATTTGGTGACTTTTGGAGAACTATCAAATATGGACCAATCAGATGAAGGGTGGGCGCGCTTTTTGTCGTCTAGCGTCACCACAGTAACGCTTTTGAGTGAGAAAAGTAATGTGCGTTGTCGCAGGATGGAGACGCACATTTTGATGTATAACACACCTGGGTGCACGTTACGGTTCAGGCCGTATTAATTGCCGAAGGAATGGCATAAATTGCGCCAAAATGACACGATTAATTCAAAATGTTCAAAATGGCCGACTTCCTGTTGGGTTTGGGCCATGGCTCCAAGAGACTTTTCTTTAAGTTGTGACATGATACAGGTGTGTACCGATTTTCGTTCATGTACGTCAAACCGTATTGTGGGGCTTGAGGCACAAAGTTTCTTCTGTCTGAACCAATCAGATGAAGGGGGGCGCGCTTTTTGGCGTCTATCGTCGCCACGGTAACGCTTTTGAAAGAGAAAAGTAATGCACGTCGTCGCTGGATGGAGACGCACATTTTGATGAATAACACACCTGGGTGCACGTTACGGTTCGGGCCGTATTAATTGCCGAAGGAATGGCATAAATTGCGCCAAAATGACACGATTAATTCAAAATGTTCAAAATGGCCGACTTCCTGTTGGGTTTGGGCCATGGCTCCAAGAGACTTTTCTTTAAGTTGTGACATGATACAGGTGTGTACCGATTTTCGTTCATGTACGTCAAACCGTATTGTGGGGCTTGAGGCACAAAGTTTCTTCTGTCTGAACCAATCAGATGAAGGGGGGCGCGCTTTTTGGCGTCTATCGTCGCCACGGTAACGCTTTTGAAAGAGAAAAGTAATGCACGTCGTCGCTGGATGGAGACGCACATTTTGATGAATAACACACCTGGGTGCACGTTACGGTTCGGGCCGTATTAACGGCCAAAGAAATGGCATAAACTGCGCCAAAATGACACGATTAATTCAAAATGGCCGACAACCAAAATTTGGTGACTTTTGGGGCACGTTTAGGGGGAAAAGGCCCTCCTTTCATCGGAAAAATAAATTAATAAAAAAAGGAAAAGGAAAAGTGCTCGGGCCTTAATAATAAAAAAGTGGAAATGTCGAGAAAAAAGTGGAAATGTCGAGATTAATGTTGAAGTACAATAAGTAAATAAAGTTGAAATCGTGAGAAAAAAGGCGAAATTTCGACTTTATTCTTGAAATTTAATTTCAACATTAATCTGGACATTTCGACTTTTTTCTCGAAGTGCACAATAAAAAAAAATCTACAACACTGTTTAAATAAGCTAAATATGACTACAATCATCCACATTGGTGAGAAATTAAACAGTGGCTCCAAAGTTTAACCGTTTATTAATTTATTTAACCGCACATATTCCCCTTTAACGTTTACTTCTTCCACTTCCTGGTCGTGTCTCATCGTTCACTGTCATTGGTCAGAATGACAACATGTGTAGCCAATGGGAAATGTCGGAGCGTTAGACTCTTTTTTCGTACAGTGACTATAATATAATATAGATAATTAGATCATTATAATTAAAATAAAGGGACCCTGATACACCAGTTTGTTGAATAACGTATTTAAATGTATGTTTTAATAGAGGAGTTTAATTGAATAAAAGGAAATTGTGTAGCCTGTTGACATCTGTTACTCTGTAACTTGTTTGTATATGTTAGTAATTACAGTGGTATTTATGAGCTGTACATTGTTAGTAATTACAGTGGTATTTATTAGCTGTACATTGTTAGTAATTACAGTGGTATTTATTAGCTGTACATCTTCCATCACATCATTGCTGAATCTGACAGGAAACTCTTCCTGTTTCATGTCGGTTCAGGTTCCCGCCTTTTTTTTGGCTGAAATGTCAAAATATATAGCTATCATTTTTGTCCATCGTTCCTGTAGTTTCTTGTGCCGGCCCCCCTTTTTTCTCTTTTGTGCATGTTTGCAGGCCAGAGCTTCAGGAGCTGCGTGCTGGCCTGCGGTCCCGGCCCCCCCCCATCCCCGGTCATCCCGTTGCTGCTTCCACCTGCCTGCTGTGCTGCTGATGCCCCCGACCCCCCATCTGCTTTAATAGAGGTGCAGACCTGCTGATCCCTCCATCAGTGATGAGGATTTCCCTTTTTTCCTTTCCTCATTTTTGTTCAGTATTTTTCCACAAACAGAAAACAGGAGGTGCCAGCTTTCGGATACGACCAAAACTGGGCACCGTCGAAGTTTTTTAAAGCCCAGTTTTCTAAAATCAAAGCAAAGCGTTTCTCACCATTTAACATTCATTCAAAATTAGAGCCCTGGCTTTAACTTTAAAGAGCAAACGGCCCACGTTCCCGCCGTGTAGCTGCCACCAGATGACTAGCCGCCGCGGGCGCTAACACCCGCCCACCTGAGGCAGGTTTAGCCGTCGCCGCGGGCGCTAACACCCGCCCACCTGAGGCAGGTTGAGCTCCGGAGACTCAATAACAGACTGAACACCTGGCTGCCAGCTGTGGGACGACGGGCAGGCGTGGGTTTACTGGAACCAGAGGAGGAAAAGGTTCCTGCACATTTAACACGTTAAACACACACTTACGTCTGCAGACGGGAATTTACTGTACAGCTACGCTGACATGTGGAGCAACGCCTGGCTGGATTTAGCTCTTATGATGATGGAGTTAAAGTGAATTACTGGTGACGTTTAACAAACCAGTAAAATGTTCAAGTGTCTTTATTGTCAAGTTGGTTTGATTCAGTGTACGAATTGTTACAGATTACTTTTGTAATACTGTATTTGACCCGGTCTTTGTACGTTTTGACCGTATAGAAACGTAATTCTTGCCATTGTAAGAATGAGATGAACCTGCTGGATCTACTGCCCTTACTAACTTGTGCTTTTTATTATTTTACCTCTTTTTTTATCATTAGGGCCCGAGCACTTACAGTATCTGTAGGAGTTGTTATTTTCCTTCTGACGAAATGAGGGCCTTTTTTCCCCCTAAACGTGCCCAAAAAGTCCCCAAATTTTGCACCAAGTCAGGCCTGGTGATAAATGTGATATTTAATGGTTTGCATTAATGGGCGTGGCCTAATGGCTCAACAGCGCCCCCTAGAAAACTTTGTGCCTCAAGCCCCACAGTTAATACGGCCCGAACCGTAACGTGCACCCAGGTGTGTTATACATCAAAATGTGCGTCTCCATCCTGCGACGATGAGCATTACTTTTCTCAGTCAAAAGCGTTACCGTGGCGACGATAGACGCCAAAAAGCGTGCCCACCCTTCATCTGATTGGTCCATATTTAATAGTTCCTACTTTCTGCCATAACTTTTGAATGGTTTGACATAGAGAGTTGTGGGTGGTGTCATCCGCTAAATGAACTCATTGATTGACCCTCACAGGGGCCTCATTTATAAAGCTTGCTTGCACACAAAACAGGGCTTGAAAGATGCGCAAGCCACCTTCTAAGCAAAGGAAGGTTAGGATTTAAAAAGAAAAAACTAACCGAAAAATCTGCGTATCTCTACGGCAACCCTGACCCTCCCGTAGGAATTTACTTAAGACACGGGGAACTGGCGAGGCAGGCGGTGAGGTGGTGAAATGAAGCCAGATTCATGTCATACTCTTAATAATTTCATCACATATCAGACTTATAATAAAATAGCGCTGATCATGCGCCAGTCAGGACCATTAACGGAGCAGGCGGGGGGGCGGCCGCCTCGGGTCCACTGCTCCGCGGGGGCCCACGCCAAAGAGGAAAAAAAAAAGTGTTCTGATTAAAATAAGGAAAGTTGGACTAGGGCCTATATAACAATTGCGTTCATAAGGATAAAGTTTAAAAAAAAAAAAAATTAAAGAAATAGTCCCTTCTCCCCGTGTGTGTCTGCCTGTCATGCCGGGTTTGTGCACGCATGTTGTGTTTACTTTTAAGCCTGAATTATGGTTCTGCGTTACACCAACGCAGAGCCTACGGCGTAGGGTGCGCGTCGCCGCGAACCCTACGCCGTAGGCTCTGAGGGGAGGAGGGGGAGCTGGGTTCCCGTCTTCGCATCGCCTTCGCACAGTGTCTTGATGATTTGCAATCACAGGCTGAGCCTACCGTTAGTTTTTAAACTGTGAAAAGTGGGGGGGGGGACACAAAATCATGATTTTGAAAAGACGGGGGGACATGTCCCCCCTGTTGTGCCGGGGGACTCAGCGTTTAGCGCAGCAACGGCGTGCTGCCACTCACTCGCTTTAATTATTTTATACTATTTATATACTCATCCACAACATCTTGATCTAAGTCTCCGTGAAAGTCAGTGTCACGGTGGCTGGACACCCTCTCATTCATTCTGACGCCAAACAGGCTGCAGGAGCCGCTGCGCATGCTCAGTAGGCTCATCCATATGCATTTATGGTAAAAAGTGGGCGTGTAGAGGGCGGGATATGAGGCAGATTCAGCTGCGCAACCTTCCAGCTGGACTGTGATTTATAAAGAGAACTGGGTTTTATAAATCCAGATTTTTTTTTTTACGTGCACTTTTAGTATGAATTCTATGCACTCCTTTATAAATGAGGGCCCAGGCCTGAAGAATCTACTGTACATCAAGTCATACAAGCTTCCACTGCAGCCTGAACTTGCACACGGGTGGAGGGCCGTTCATCGCTGCTTGCAGCTTTAATTTTAGTTGTTATTTACTGTTTAATTGTGTTTTGCCGCTTTTAACGTTGATGTAAAGCACTTTGAATTACCTTGTGTTGAATTGTGCTGTTCAAATAAACCTTGCTAACCACTAATAACCGTCACCATCACGGGTCATCGACGTGACGAAGGTGTGGAATGAAAAATGAAAACAGAGGCTGGTTCTTCTCTGTAAAGCTCCGAGAGGACGAGCACATGCAGCTGATTATCTTCTCCCAGCGTTGCAGTAAAACAAACATCTGGAAACGAGCAGAAGTAGCAGAAACGCAGGCCTGGGCTTCGGTCGGTCCATCCGGCGGGGATCGGACTCTCGCACGGTCCACACCAGCGACCGGAGGGAAACCCGCCGAGGCCGCGCAGCCCGACACATGTTAGCGTTTGAAACGTGTGGCTGACGACGTCGCGGAGCTTTTTCCATCCAGCTCTGAGTTACTTTTTCCACTTTTCCCCCCAGACCATAAAGATGCCTTTCCTCCGTAATGACCTGAAAGTTTAACGGCGAATCTGTAGGACTTTTCTTAAGCCCTGCGCACTGCAAAAACTCAAAATCTTACCAGGAATATTTGTCTTATTTCTAGTTAAAATGTCTCATTTTTAGTCAAAAAAATCTCATTACACTTAAAACAAGAGTCATTACCAGAAAAATAACTTCTAATTTGACCATTTTCACCTGTTTCAAGTAAATTTTCACTTGAAATAAGTAGAAAAATCTGCCAGTGCAGATTTATCTTCTCATTACAAGCAAAAAAATCTTGTTCCACTGGCAGATTTTTCTACTTATTTTAAGCGAAAGTCTTGTTTTAAGTATAATGAGATTTTTTTGACTAAAAATGAGACATTTTAACTAGAAATAAGACAAATATTCTTGTTAAGATTACTTTTTTCTCAACATTTTGACTTTTTTCTCGACATTTCGACTTTTTTTCTCAACATTTCAACTTTTTTCTCGACATTTCGACTTTTTTCTCGACATTTCGACTTTTTTCTCAACATTTCGACTTTTTTCTCAACATTTCAACTTTTTTCTCGACATTTCGACTTTTTTCTCGACATTTCGACTTTTTTCTCAACATTTCGACTTTTTTCTCAACATTTCGACTTTTTTCTCAACATTTCGACTTTTTTCTCAACATTTCGACTTTTTTCTTAGTAATGTGAATTAACATCTAAGATCTTAGGTACACTGCAAAAACTCAAAATCTTACCAGGAATATTTGTCTTATTTCTAGTTAAAATGTCTAATTTTTAGTCAAAAAAATCTCATTACACTTAAAACAAGAGCCATTACCAGAAAAATAACTTGTTATTTGACCATTTTCACCTGTTTCAAGTAAATTTTCACTTGAAATAAGTAGAAAAATCTGCCAGTGCAGATTTATCTTCTCATTACAAGCAAAAAAATCTTGTTCCACTGGCAGATTTTTCTACTTATTTTAAGTGAAAATCTACTTGAAACAGGTGAAAATTGTTGTTTTTTCCAGTGATGACTCTTGTTTTAAGTATAATTAGATTTTTTTGACTAAAAATGAGACATTTTAACTAGAAATAAGACCAACATTCTTGTTAAGATTTTGAGTTTTTGCAGGACGTGAAGACATTCTCAGGCTCTTGTTTTTTATTGAAAACAGCCCAGAAGGAATGAAGAAACGGCCCTAAATCCTTTTACCGTCTGCTGTCATGTCGGCGTGCGGAGCAGGATGCATCTGCAGATGTTGTGGATTTCATCTTATAACTTTCCAGGCATTAGGTTTCCCTGGGCGTTTGCGTAACGCAGGAACCGCGGCCAAGCTAGCGCGCCGCCGCGGCCGGCGTGGCCGGCGTGGCTGCCGTGGCCGGCGTCCAGGCCGACTGTCGTCCTGACGGACGGTCGCCCCGAGCAAATAAAACAGCCTGTCTCGCTGGGGGAGATTAACGGGGTATAGAACCAGCAACCCTCATGCTGGGGAAACGCCCCAGCCCGGTCTTTGTTTGGCTGGTGTTTCTGCTCAGGTGGCTCATTTATACATATGGTAGCCTATGGGAATGTCCAGGAATAGCGCTAGACCAGGGGTCGGCAACCCTCTTTAGCGCCGCCGTAGTGGCTCCTGGAGCTTTTTCAAAAAATGTTGGCCTTTTTTTCTTCTTTTTTTTATTTTTTTCCTTTTTTCTTCTTTTTTTCTCTTTTTTTCTCTTTTTTTCTTATTTTTTCTTTTTTTCTCTTTTTTTCTTCCTTTTTTTCCTCTTTTTTTCCTTTTTTCTTCATTTTTTCTTTTTTCTCCTTTTGTTTCCTCTTTTTTTCTTCCTTTTTCCTTTCCTTTTTAATCTTTTTTTCTCGAGATTTCGACTTTTTTCTCGAGATTTCGACTTTTTTCTCGAGATTTCGACTTTTTTCTCGAGATTTTGACTTTTTTCTCGAGATTTCGACTTTTTTCTCGAGATTGTACTTCAAAATTAATCTTCGAGCTTTTTCAAAAATGTTTGACCCTTTTTTTCTGCTCTTTTTTCTTATTTTCTTTTTTTTCCTTGTTTTTCCTTTTTAACCTCGACATTTCGACTTTTTTCTCAACATTTCGACTTTTTTCTCGACATTTCGAGCTCTTTCAAAAATGTTTGACCTTTTTTTCCTTTTTATCTTCTTTTTTTCTTTTTTTCCTTTTGTTCCTCTTTTTTTTCTTTTGTTCTTCTCTTTTTCCTCTTCTTTTCTTCCTTTTTCCTTTCCTTTTTAATCTCGACATTTCTTTTTTCTCGTAATTTCAACTTTCTTTCTCGACATTTCAACTTTTTTCTCGAGATTTCAACTTTTTTTCTCAACATTTCAACTTTTTTTCTCGACATTTCGACTTTTTTTTCAACATTTTCACTTTTTTTCTCGACATTTCGACTTCTTTTCTCAACATTCAAGTAACCCAGGAGCCGCGGCCAAGCTAGCGCGCCGCCGCGGACTCCGTGGCCTCCGTGGCCAGCGTCCAGGCCGACTGTCGTTTGCTGACGGACGGTCGCCCCAAGCAAATAAAACAGCCAGAACGTCACACCGGGGGAGATTAACGGGTGTAGAACCAGCAACCCTCATGCGGGGGCATACGCTCAGCCCGGCCTTTGTTTAGCTGGTGTTTCTGCTCAGGGTGGCCACGGCGGCTGCTCTCTCCTCACCACCGTGAACATCTCCTAACATACAGATGTTTTTGTTGGAACGTGGGTTTACAGCCTTCTGACGTACAGGAGACATAATATTTACCACGACCACCATCACCTGCCTGAAGTCATGCAGGGTGTTTCTGTTCATATTTCTCATGAACTAGTTCAAAGTTCAGTTCACACAGTTTAAAAATGAATAGTTCACATTCATACTTCACCATTTTCACTTTGAATTAAAGCTGCAAGCAGCGATGAACGGATGAACGGGCCCTCGCACTCACGGCCACCGCCCCCCATAAGCATATCAGAAATGACACCACCCACGACTTCCTATGTCAAACCATTCAAAAGTTATAGCAGAAAAAAGGGACAACCAATCAGAAGAAGGGGCGGGGCTAATTTTCACCAATTATGGTCAAAGACTCAATACTGAGTCCGATGACACCACCACGACTCATTACGTCAAACCATTCAAAGGTTATGGCAGAAAGTAGGAAATATCAAATATGGACCAATCAGATGAAGGGGGGGCGCGCTTTTTGGCGTCTAGCGTCGCCACGGTAACATTTTTGAAAGAGAAAAGTAATGCGCGTAGTCGCAGGATGGAGACGCACATTTTGATGTATAACACACCTGGGTGCACTTTACGGTTCGGGCCGTATTAACTGTCAAAGGAATGGCATAAATTGCGCCAAAATTACGCGATTAATTCAAAATGGCCAACTTCCTGTTCGGTTTCGGCCATGGCGCCAAGAGACTTTTCTTTAAGTTGTGACATGATACAGGTGTGTACCGATTTTCGTGCATGTACGTCAAACCAAAATTTGGTGACTTTTTGGGCACGTTTAGGGGGGCATCTATCTCTCCGTCCATCTATCTATCCATCTATCCATCTATCTATCTATCTGAAATGAACTCGTTCATTTACAACCCATGTTTCTGCTCTGACTTTTAACTCCCCCAGACTTTCACGTCTTGCTCACGTCTGACTGGAAGATCCCCCGCAAACCTCCGGTTGCCGTGGCAGCCGTGGTTTGGCTTATCAAAGTCCGTCTCTCCCCCCTCTCCCGTCTCTGGGGCGATGACTCGAGGACCGACGGCTCAGTCATCGTCTGGGACTTCATCAAGTTGGGATGATTCAGAAAATGCTGTAAACTAAGAAAAGCTGAGATTTTCTGATGTTTACTTTGACTTTTCTGCCACATCTGGCCCAGACGACCCACGTTAGAACTCAAACTCAACACTCCTGGCCCACGTAGCACCTCCCGGTGCCAGAACTGAGCCATACGAGCCCAAAGTAGCCCAAATGTGTCTGCTCAATGCAGATTAAAGGATTTAATTGCAAATGAACCTTGCAACAACAAAGATATTTAGCCAATGGCTAAGATTACTGAGCAAATCCATCAAAATCTGGAGAAAAAAGTGAAACTGTTTTAGTTTTTCCTCAGATCAGAGCCGGTTCCTCTGACCCCGACCCCTCCACCCAAAGCTGATTATCCTAAAAGATACACGCAGTAAAAAACAAATGGATAAAAAGCAATAACCGTCTGAATCAACCCTACGCTGGGAGCCAACGGTTAAAGTGGCTAAGCGGAAGCATGTGTGTGTGGAAGCTCCTGTGTGGCAGTCTGCCGTCTGCCTACCGCCTAACCACGTCCAGATGGGAGGCAAACCAGCAACCCGGCAACCAAACAACCCGGCAACGGGGCGGTTTACCAGCAGGGAACCAGCAGGGAACCAGCTGATGGGGAGGAAACGGTCGGAATCATTCCCTGGTGTAGTTTAACTTCTCTCAACAGGTTGAAAACACGAGTCCAGACTGGAACCGTCTCTCTTTACCCCGTTTAGCCCCAAACTCCTTTACTCTTCACTAGGGGTGTAATGATACACTAACCTCACGATACGGTACGATACACGATATTGAGGTCACGATAACGATACAATATTATAGTATTTTTTTAACAACCTTGAATGAGGAACATATGACTGGGAAAAATGGTCTTTTATTTGAAAGACACAAAATGCAAAACAATGTTGTGCGTTTGCCCTATTGTTACAGTTTGTAATGCTTTATAACTGTTTAAGTTTTAAACCATTTTCCACAAACTGAACTAAAAGTAAATGTCAGGTTTGCATTATGCATCTTCAGTTTCATACAAGTAAAAATATTTAGCCACAAACTGAATAGTTTCTCTCATGTATGATTTAGGCCGTAAGGTCAACCCCGTTATCGTTTCATCCTCACACCTTTGGGGACGACACAATCTTTACATCATGAAAAAGATTGATTAATGCTCAGCTTATAAGTAAAAGTTCAGAGCTCAAAACCCTGCAAGAGTAGAAGAGTAGAAGATTTTGGTCCGCCGGTCGAGGTCGTCACGTGATCCCGATGCACCAATAGGATGTTACTAGTCAACGAAATATATTCATATTAATAACCCAATATCTGCTACAGTGTCATCTCCACGACACGTATCGTGACATTTTTGTATTGCGAAATTTCGTGGTACGATATATTGTTACACCCCTACTCTTCACCCCGAGACTGAAAAACTGAACCAAACCCTTCAGCACCTGCAGGTTCCTGGAGACCCAACTGTGCAAGCTCTGGTTGTATCCATCAATCCGTCCGTCCGTCCGTCCGTATCTCCAGTATGTCCTAGTTCTGTCACGCAGCTTCTGCCCACTGGGACTGGCCTGAAACAGCTTGTCAAGGAGGCGTCCATGAGGCCGACAAACCAGATACTTGATGTATTCTTTTGGTGACTACCAACAATTCAAGCGAGGGTCAGACACTTCACTGATCAGCCTCCCCCTTGAACTGATAACCTGTTGTGGTGGGAAAGTTGGCATCCCAAAGGAATCCCAAGAACCGTTGGGGACAACCAACCCTGGTATGGTCCCCCAAAGACAAACTGGCCCTGGGGGACTGTTGAAAAAGAATCATAAGGTAAACACAAATCCAGGACCACAGTCCCAGCCTCTTCCCCCACCCCCTCCTCTACGGGCTGTATATCTTTTGAGTCACACTATTTACGATGACCGGCGTCTGAACTTGATGGACCTAAGAAAAACATCAGTGTGATTTGTTTTGGTCCCGGAGACCCTTCACTTCACTAATGCCTAATCGCTAAACCATCAACCACATGTGACTGGTGCACATGTTTAGTTACTGATGGGCTGTAGCAACGAAATGATCCATAGTCTTCCATAAAGACAGAGTGTACACGCTGAACAGGACCAGGAAGTGCTCATTATAAACCAGCTGACTGGTGGTTATGCAGATTCTGGGGTGATCCGGACCTAGGGAGGCCACCTTTCAGAAATGGAAATAAAGGACGCCCCGATTTCAGCAGCGCAGGAGCCAAAAAAAAAGCCCCAAAACTTCTAAACTGCATAAAAATGTGTTTATTTTATATGAAAAAACTAAATGCTTTGATTTAAAGTTTAAAGTGCTTTAATAGCATTTAACTTACATGACTGTATAGATGTAGAATATAGATAGAGGTGAAGAATATGGTGTAAAAGTTAATTTATTTCAATAATTCAACTAGAATATGGTGTAAAAGTTAATTTATTTCAATAATTCAGCTAGAATATGGTGTAAAAGTTAATTTATTTCAATAATTCAACTAGAATATGGTGTAAAAGTTAATTTATTTCAATAATTCAACTAGAATATGGTGTAAAAGTTAACTTAATTCAATAATTCAACTAGAATATGGTGTAAAAGTTAATTTATTTCAATAATTCAACTAGAATATGGTGTAAAAGTTAATTTATTTCAATAATTCAACTAGAATATGGTGTAAAAGTTAATTTATTTCAATAATTCAACTAGAATATGGTGTAAAAGTTAATTTATTTCAATAATTCAACTAGAATATGGTGTAAAAGTTAACTTATTTCAATAATTCAACTAGAATATGGTGTAAAAGTTAATTTATTTCAATAATTCAACTAGAATATGGTGTAAAAGTTAACTTATTTCAATAATTCAACTAGAATATGGTGTAAAAGTTAATTTATTTCAATAATTCATCTAGAATATGGTGTAAAAGTTAACTTATTTCAATAATTCAACTAGAATATGGTGTAAAAGTTAATTTATTTCAATAATTCAACTAGAATATTGTGTAAAAGTTAATTTATTTCAAATATTTCAACTAGAATATGGTGTAAAAGTTAATTTATTTCAATAATTCAACTAGAATATTGTGTAAAAGTTAACTTATTTCAATAATTCAACTAGAATATGGTGTAAAAGTAAATTTATTTCAATAATTCAACTAAAACATGGTGTAAAAGTTAATTTATTTCAATAATTCAACTAGAATATGGTGTAAAAGTTAATTTATTTCAATAATTCAACTAGAATATGGTGTAAAAGTTAATTTATTTCAATAATTCAACTAGAATATGGTGTAAAAGTTAATTTATTTCAATAATTCAACTAGAATATGGTGTAAAAGTTAATTTATTTCAATAATTCAACTAGAACATGGTGTAAAAGTTAATTTATTTCAATAATTCAACTAGAATATGGTGTAAAAGTTAATTTATTTCAATAATTCAACTAGAATATGGTGTAAAAGTGAACTTAATTCAATAATTCAACTAGAATATGGTGTAAAAGTTAATTTATTTCAATAATTCAACTAGAATATGGTGTAAAAGTTAATTTATTTCAATAATTCAACTAGAATATGGTGTAAAAGTTAATTTATTTCAATAATTCAACTAGAATATGGTGTAAAAGTTAACTTATTTCAATAATTCAACTAGAATATGGTGTAAAAGTTAATTTATTTCAATAATTCAACTAGAATATGGTGTAAAAGTTAATTTATTTCAATAATTCAACTAGAATATGGTGTAAAAGTTAATTTATTTCAATAATTCAACTAGAATATGGTTTAAAAGTTAATTTATTTCAATAATTCAACTAGAATATGGTGTAAAAGTTAATTTATTTCAATAATTCAACTAGAATATGGTGTAAAAGTTAATTTATTTCAATAATTCAACTAGAATATGGTGTAAAAGTTAATTTATTTAAATAATTAAACTAGAATATGGTGTAAAAGTTAATTTATTTCAATAATTCAACTAGAATATGGTGTAAAAGTTAACTTAATTTAATAATTCAACTAGAATATGGTGTAAAAGTTAATTTATTTCAATAATTCAACTAGAATATGGTGTAAAAGTTAATTTATTTCAATAATTCAACTAGAATATGGTGTAAAAGTTAATTTATTTCAATAATTCAACTAGAATATGGTGTAAAAGTTAATTTATTTCAATAATTCAACTAGAATATGGTGTAAAAGTTAATTTATTTCAATAATTCAACTAGAATATGGTGTAAAAGTTAATTTATTTCAATAATTCAACTAGAATATGGTGTAAAAGTTAATTTATTTCAATAATTCAACTAGAATATGGTGTAAAAGTTAATGAAAATACGGGACAAATCGTGTCCCGTATTAGTTCAATACGGGACGCAAAAATTTTTTCTCAAATAAAGGACAATTCCATATTTTACGGGACGGGTGGCGACCCTAGGACCAGGAAGTGCTCATTATAAACCAGCTGACTGGTGGTTATTCAGATTCTGGGGTGATGCCGACCACAACATGGGAACATGAGAGACCATGTGTTCTGGTTCGGTTTACGCCGTCAAAGCAGCCGCTTCTCTGCTCAAATACGTTTATTGTTGTCTGAATTTTCCACCTCAAGTATGTTCTTTTGGATTTTTATAGATACAGATCTGGGGCTGTGAGTACTTTTAGGATTTAAATCGGATGCCTGTGGTGCGTGACCCCAAACCTCATGGAAGGAATCGTCTCTAAAGACGTGACCTCAGCAGAACTAATCTGTTTTGATTAAAAAACGCGTGCAACGAGTCAAACCGTTACAGAGAACAGTGTTCAACCACACACGTCTGGGAAACTGTGCATGTTTTCTGCTGTCACAGAGGCTTTTATGTCCCAAACAAGCTAGAGCTGCTTTGTCTTATAAGTGTACTTCTGTTTATGAATATGCATCAGTTTTTGTATTTTAGACCTGCACCACAACCTTAGGTCAGGTTGTGGTGTAATCCCAAACCATCACCAAGTCTGCTCTAAATCACCCTTTTCACCTTTGGTGGGGACCACAAGTTCCAATTTCTTCTTCTCAGGAAAAAAAGAGCCATAATAATAATTGGAAAAATAAATCAAAGTGAAGAAGCAGATGTCCTCACACAGAGCCTTGTGGTACTCCTCAGTTAGGTCAATCCAGGTTGCATCCCAGGTGTCTCTGAGCCCAGAGATGCTAACGCTGCCTCTTGACAAGTTTATATCAGGCTAAGGTTTTAGATGTCATTGGTGAATTTAGGTCAGAATTGAAGTGATTGACAGAAGTATCAGCTGATGAATGATGGTTGTGATGCAGTTCTGTCCGAGGGATCAGAGGAGAGAGACTTTGCACCTTTTACACGCAAAACTTCCTTAAAGGGATTGTGACATGAAAAACTAATTTTTCTTGATTTTTTGTGTTTTGTTGGGTGTCTTGACATCAATTACAACCAAAAAAACGAACTTTTAACATTCAGTGTATTGTGTGCTTTCTGGGAGTTTCCGCATAATTATGCAAAAACGGCTCATCTGGTTTGGTGGCGGGTCGTTACGTATAGACCCGCTAAATCACTGCCCCCTCCACTGTTTAGAGCCCCCTCTTTTCTCATCACCGGAGGACAACTGCTAAAAAGACCCGCGGCCACTGACTGGACTTAAGATAAGGGGACACTGCTGCTTGCATGCCTTTATTTTTGCGATTGTTTGCTGTGGACTGCTTTGCCGTGCTGCTTTTCCGTGCATGCTTCGCCTGTCGCTCCCGGCTTAACTCTCCGACGCCGCTGTTAGCGTATTGCTTGCGGGGAGCTACGGTGCTGCCTCCCAGTCCTCTGGTCACGGACATCCCCGGGCTGTAGTCGCCCTGTCTGGGCTGTGTGTCGGTGTTTGTGGTTCGGTGTGCGCGCGCGTGTGTGGAGACGGCAGAAGTGTGTAGCAGTTGGTTGGAGGAGGTTTGGAGGAGGAGCGGCGCAATGATTGACAGGAAAGGGGGAAAAGGAAGCGTTTTTCACGGCGCAAAAAAACACCGTCATAAAAAGCCAGGAATGGAGTACTAGAGTGAAGTTTTTCTTGTTACACTCTTTTAGACACATTTGAGGGATGTTGGCCAAGACTTTTAATAGTGTTAAAAGCATGTTAAAAATTATGTCACAATACCTTTAAGTACTAAGATCTCATTATTGCTGCTGCATAGTTGGAGTGCAGAAACACATTTCTCCAACAGAATGGAGCTGGACTTTTATGTTTTTGCACCGTTGAACCGGTGGTACGAGGATGTACTGGGCATCACATGACCCCCAGCAATGTCAGCCATGTCCACGAGCTGCTTCCTCTTCTGTCACCCTTCAATATTCTCTGAGAGGCCGTTAATCAGGAGTTCCTCCAGGGTTTATGACGGCTGTGAACAGTTTTTCTTCCATTTATTGGCTGTCGACTTGAACGTGATCCGATAAAGCCTCGGCAGCTCAGTTTGGTCCTGATTTCTGTGTTTTTCCTGCAGCTTGTTCCCTCTGTCACCGCTCCGTCGGTGATGGGGATCGATCCGCCGGGTCTCAACTGCAGCGTATTGAAGGAGCCGTTCTGTCTGCCGTTCAATTTACACCCTTTATCTGCCCGGAGTGCCCGGAGCGTTCAGCGCCATGATGGAGGAGCCTTCACTCCCGCTAATTACCCTGCTAACCGCCGACGAGAATCCGGGAGAAACAAGGACGTCTCTGCAAATCCGTCCGACAGAACAAACTTTGACAGTAACCAGATTCACACTCCACCTGGACTCGGTTTATTTGTTAACATTTCAAAATAAAAGTCATTTTAGAGACATTTCACACAGAAAATCCAATTCAAGCCACTAAACCAGCGGTCGGCAACCCAAAATGTTTTAGATCCATATTGGACCAAAAACACAAAAAAATAAATATGTCTTGTATCAGAATTAGAATGAAGACAACACATGCTGCATGTTTCTATATTAGTTAGAACTGGGGGAAGATTTTTTTTTTCATTATGCACTACAAGAAAAAAGGCGAAATGTTGAGAAAAAAGTCAAAATTTCAAGAAAAAAGTCAAAATGTCGAGAAAAAAGTCGAAATGTCGAGAAAAAAGTCAAAATGTCGAGAAAAAAGTCAAAATTTCAAGAAAAAAGTTGAAATGTTGAGAAAAAAGTCAAAATTTCAAGAAAAAAGTTGAAATGTTGAGAAAAAAGTTGAAATTTCAAGAAAAAAGTTGAAATGTTGAGAAAAAAGTCGAAATGTCGAGAAAAAAGTCAAAATGTCGAGAAAAAAGTCAAAATTTCAAGAAAAAAGTCAAAATGTCGAGAAAAAAGTCGAAATGTCGAGAAAAAAGTCAAAATGTCGAGAAAAAAGTCAAAATGTCGAGAAAAAAGTCAAAATTTCAAGAAAAAAGTCAAAATGTCGAGAAAAAAGTCAAAATTTCAAGAAAAAAGGCGAAATGACGAGATTAAAAAGGTTAGGAAAAACGAAGAAAAAAAGGGAAAAAAGGACAAAAAAGAAAAAAGGTCAAACATTTGTGAAAAAGCTCCAGGAGCCACTATAGCGGCGCTAAAGAGCCGCGGGTTGACGACCCCTGAGCTAAACTATCAATCATTTTCATGACAGAAGCAACTTTACCATAAACTCCTCTGCAGACCAGAGTTATATCTGTCTGGCAGATAAACCCACATTAGAGCTGAGCAGAAGTCCAGCTTCAGCCTGAACCAGCCCGGGCTTGCAGGAGTTTATATGTGACATCATGACGCTGACTCAGCGCTGGAACCAGTTAGGACTTATTCCCCCGAGGCGGAGCCGACGCCTCCGGGGGTTTCAGGGCCGAGTCCGGACCTGCTCGGTGTGAGTCAGGGCTAATGAGAGGCCGGGAATCTGCAGCTGCAGACGCCTCTCCACGCTCCACGAAAAACGGTCCAAATCATCCCCCGTGAAATAAAAACGGTCCAAATCACCCCCCCCTGAAATAAAAACGGTTTAAATCATCCCTGAAATAAAAACGGTCCAAATCATCCCCCCTGAAATAAAAACGGTCCAAATCATCCCCCCCTGAAATAAAAACGGTCCAAATCATCCCCCCCTGAAATAAAAACGGTCCAAATCACCCCCCCCTGAAATAAAAACGGTTTAAATCATCCCTGAAATAAAAACGGTCCAAATCATCCCCCCCTGAAATAAAAACAGTCCAAATCATCCCCCCTGAAATAAAAACGGTCCAAATCATCCCCCCTGAAATAAAAACAGTCCAAATCATCCCCCCCTGAAATAAAAACAGTCCAAATCATCCCCCCTGAAATAAAAACGGTCCAAATCATCCCCCCCTGAAATAAAAACGGTCCAAATCATCCCCCCCTGAAATAAAAACAGTCCAAATCATCCCCCCCTGAAATAAAAACAGTCCAAATCATCCCCCCTGAAATAAAAACGGTCCAAATCACCCCCCCCTGAAATAAAAACGGTCCAAATCATCCCCCCCTGAAATAAAAACGGTCAAAATCACCCCCCCCTGAAATAAAAACGGTCCAAATCATCCCCCCCTGAAATAAAAACAGTCCAAATCATCCCCCCTGAAATAAAAACGGTCCAAATCATCCCCCCTGAAATAAAAACGGTCCAAATCATCCCCCCTGGAATAAAAACGGTCCAAATCATCCCCCCTGAAATAAAAACGGTCCAAATCATCCCCCCTGAAATAAAAACGGTCCAAATCATCCCCCCCCTGAAATAAAAACGGTCCAAATCATCCCCCCTGAAATAAAAACGGTCCAAATCATCCCCCCCTGAAATAAAAGGGTCCAAATCATCCCCCCTGAAATAAAAACGGTCCAAATCATCCCCCCCTGAAATAAAAACGGTCCAAATCATCCCCCCCTGAAATAAAAACGGTCCAAATCATCCCCCCCTGAAATAAAAGGGTCCAAATCATCCCCCCTGAAATAAAAACGGTCCAAATCATCCCCCCTGAAATAAAAACGGTCCAAATCATCCCCCCTGAAATAAAAACGGTCCAAATCATCCCCCCCTGAAATAAAAACGGTCCAAATCATCCCCCCCTGAAATAAAAGGGTCCAAATCATCCCCCCTGAAATAAAAACGGTCCAAATCATCCCCCCTGAAATAAAAACGGTCCAAATCATCCCCCCTGAAATAAAAACAGTCCAAATCATCCCCCCTGAAATAAAAACGGTCCAAATCATCCCCCCTGGAATAAAAACGGTCCAAATCATTCCCCCCTGGAATAAAAACGGTCCAAATCATCCCCCCCTGAAATAAAAACGGTCCAAATCATCCCCCCTGGAATAAAAACGGTCCAAATCATCCCCCCTGAAATAAAAACAGTCCAAATCATCCCCCCTGAAATAAAAACAGTCCAAATCATCCCCCCTGAAATAAAAACGGTCCAAATCATCCCCCCTGGAATAAAAACGGTCCAAATCATCCCCCCTGAAATAAAAACGGTCCAAATCATCCCCCCCAAAATAAAAACGGTCCAAATCATCCCCCCCTGGAATAAAAACGGTCCAAATCATCCCCCCCCTGAAATAAAAACGGTCCAAATCATCCCCCTGAAATAAAAACGGTCCAAATCATCCCCCCCAAAATAAAAACGGTCCAAATCATCCCCCCTGAAATAAAAACGGTCCAAATCATCCCCCCCTGAAATAAAAACGGTCCAAATCATCCCCCCCAAAATAAAAACGGTCCAAATCATCCCCCCTGGAATAAAAATGGTCCAAATCATCCCCCCTGAAATAAAAACGGTCCAAATCATCCCCCCTGAAATAAAAACGGTCCAAATCATCCCCCCTGAAATAAAAACGGTCCAAATCATCCCCCCTGAAATAAAAACGGTCCAAATGACCCCCCTGAAATAAAAACGGTCCAAATCATCCCCCCCTGAAATAAAAACAGTCCAAATCATCCCCCCCTGAAATAAAAACGGTCCAAATCATCCCCCCTGAAATAAAAACGGTCCAAATCATCCCCCCCTGAAATAAAAACGGTCCAAATCATCCCCCCCTGAAATAAAAACGGTCCAAATCATCCCCCCCTGAAATAAAAACGGTCCAAATCATCCCCCCTCGAATAAAAACGGTCCAAATCATCCCCCCCTGAAATAAAAACAGTCCAAATCATCCCCCCCTGAAATAAAAACGGTCCAAATCATCCCCCCCTGAAATAAAAACGGTCCAAATCATCCCCTCCTGAAATAAAAACGGTCCAAATCATCCCCCCCTGAAATAAAACGGTCCAAATCATCCCCCCCTGAAATAAAAACGGTCCAAATCATCCCCCCTGAAATAAAAACGGTCCAAATCATCCCCAAATAAAAACGGTCCAAATCATCCCCCCTGAAATAAAAACGGTCCAAATCATCCCCCCCTGAAATAAAAACGGTCCAAATCATCCCCCCTGAAATAAAAACGGTCCAAATCATCCCCCCCTGAAATAAAAACGGTCCAAATCATCCCCCCCTGAAATAAAAACCCTCCAAATCATCCCCCCTGAAATAAAAACGGTCCAAATCATCCCCCCCTGAAATAAAAACGGTCCAAATCATCCCCCCTGAAATAAAAAACGGTCCAAATCATCCCCCCCTGAAATAAAAACGGTCCAAATCATCCCCCCTGAAATAAAAACGGTCCAAATCACCCCCCCTGAAATAAAAACCCTCCAAATCATACCCCCCCGAAATAAAAACGGTCCAAATCACCCCCCCTGAAATAAAAACGGTCCAAATCATCCCCCCTGAAATAAAAACGGTCCAAATCATCCCCCCCTGAAATAAAAACGGTCCAAATCATCCCCCCTGAAATAAAAACGGTCCAAATCATCCCCCCTGAAATAAAAACGGTCCAAATCATCCCCCCCTGAAATAAAAACGGTCCAAATCATCCCCCCTGAAATAAAAACGGTCCAAATCATCCCCCCTGTAAAACTGCCATCCCTCCTTTCCATCCCTTATGTCATTTCATCAATGAATGTGGTTTTACTGCTATTTCAACATTTAGACTCATCACCAGAAAAATAACACCAGAAAAATAACAGCAGAAAAAGAACTTATTTGACAATTTTCAGCTGTTTCAAGTAAATTTTCACTTGAAATAAATAGTCCATCTGTTTATCTATAAAATGTGTAGGAATGGTTCAGTTTGTGATACAAGCATGAAATTTGGTACAAATAGCCAAAGGTTTCCCCAAAAGATATGGACGTTGAGCCATCGTGAATTTTCAACATGGACACAACTGTTTTCTAATTAATCTACGCTCCTCTTTTTTTCCTTTTTTTCTCTTTTTTTCGTCTTCTCTTTTTTCATCTTTTTCTCCTTTTTTTCTTTTTTTTCCCTCTTTTTGCCATATTTTTTTCCAATGTTTTCCTATTTCTTTTCCTATTTTTTTCCACTTTCTTCCTCTTCTCTTTTTTCTTCTTTTTCTCCTCTTTCTGTCTCTTTTTTTCCTATTTTTTCCATATTTTTTTCATCTTTTTTCATATTTTTTTTCCTCTTTTTTTTCCTCTATCCCCAAAAGATATGAACGTGGAGCCAAGGAAAAAGAGGAAAAAGAGAGGGACAAAAAGATGAAAAGATGAAAAAGGAGAAAAAGGAGAAAAAAGAGGAAAAAGAAGAGGAAAGAAAAGAGGAAAAAAACAGGAAAAAAATATGGAAAAAAGAGGAAAAAAAAGAGAAAAAAGAGCCAGGGCAAACTGGCAACTCATTTCAACTAATCACTCATTAGAAAACACTTGTTTCTGGCGGCCATTTTGAAAAATGGCTGCCATGGGCGCCATGTTGAAAATTCACGATGGCTCCACGTCCAATTATTTTTGGAATGTCTTTGGCTAATGTGTGTACCAAATTTAATGCTTGTATCACAAACTGAACGATTGTTTTGATTCTCTCCTGCACTAAAGTATAAAAATCTTCCAGTGGGACAAGATTTATCTTCTCATTACAAGCAAAGAAATCTTGTTCCACTGGCAGATTTTTCTACTTATTTTAAGTGAAAATCTACTTGAAACAGGTGAAAATTGTTGTTTTTTCTGGTAATGACTCTTGTTTTAAGTGTAATGAGATTTTTTTACTAAAATGAGACATTTTAACTAGAAATAAGACAAATATTCCTGGTAAGATTTAGAGTTTTTGCAGTGTGCTAAGCCCTGAAGAATCTACTTGTGTACTTTGCATTCCAACAGGCATCCAGCCTTTTTTTTTATAAATTGGTCATGCTTCGCTATTTCGTCTAATATGGCCAAAAAGTTTCCCTTATTCTTGGAGTCCTCACTCTCTCCATGATTTGTGTTATATTTTGGGTTGCAGTCCAAAGAAGCACATTTGCTATTTTTTTTCAAATAATGTCGATTTTCTTCCACTTTTTTTTGTCGATTTTCATTTTTAAAGAATTTAACATGGTTGTGTTCCTCTCAGTAGGTTTTTTTATGTTGACTCCATCCATACATGCATACATAGCGCCAACTACTGTACAGGAGGGACGATCATTGACCGATCACCAACCGATCATGGGGCGAGGTTAGGTGTTTTAGATCGGATAAGAGAAGCCTGAAACGAGCTGGAAAGATCCGGACAGAATCTTCCGCCTGCTTTAGAGATCAGACCCCCCCAAACGTGTTTACGGTTGTTTTTATGTACTTTTTATTTCCATCCGGCAGCTCTGGGTTTAAGGAATGTAGGTTGGGGGGGCAGCAGACTCGGTAAGGATGTGGAGGAGCAACAACTATAGTAACTCCTATAATGTAATAATTTCACCCTATAATGTAATAATTTCACCCTATAATGTAATAACTTCACCCTATAATATAACAATTCCCTATAATGTAATCATTTCACCCTATAATGTAATAATTTCATCCTATAATGTGATAATTTCATCCTATAATGTAATAATTTCACCCTATAATGTAATAATTCCCTATAATGTAATAATTCCCTATAATGTAATAATTTCCTCCTATAATGTAATAATTTCACCCTATAATGTAATAATTCCCTATAATGTAATAATTTCACCCTATAATGTAATAATTTCCCCTATAATGTAATAATTTCCTATAATGTAATAATTTCCTGAAAATGTAATTACGCCTGAAAATGTGACAACATTTTCACTTAACTCAATCGAAAATGTAATAAAACCCAATAATGTAATAACTTCACCAATAATGTAATAAAATATCCTGACTGATATTGTAATAACATTTTTACCGATAAAGTAATTATTACATTATTGGGAATTTATTACATCTCATTCTGTAGTCATTAGTCATTATAGTCATTCTGGTGTTTCAAATCCAGCGTATAAAACATTCTTAGATACTTAAAACACAAAATGTAGAACTCTGGACTGAAAATGAACATATATATTACATTATTTGTCAAGTATTACATTATCAGTTTTTGAAAAAAAAAAGACCCACCTGAAAATGTAATAAATTCCCATTAATGTAATAAGGTATTACATTATCGGTAAAAATGTTATTACAATATCAGTCATGATATCTTATTACATTATTGGTGAAGTTATTACATTATTGGGTTTTATTACATTTTCGATTGAGTTAAGTGCGAATTTTATTACATTTTCAGGCGTTATTAAATTTTCAGGAAATTATTACATTATAGGCTGAAATTATTAAATAATAGGGTGAAATTATTACATTATAGGGTGAAATTATTACATTATAGGGTGAAATTATTACATTATAGGGTGAAATTATTAAATAATAGGGTGAAATTATTACATTATAGGGTGAAATTATTACATTATAGGGTGAAATTATTACATTATAGGGTGAAATTATGAAATAATAGGGTGAAATTATTACATTATAGGGTGAAATTATTACATTATAGGGTGAAATTATTACATTATAGGGTGAAATTATTCAATAATAGGGTGAAATTATTACATTATAGGGTGAAATTATTACATTATAGGGTGAAATTATTACATTATAGGGTGAAATTATTACATTATAGGGTGAAATTATTACATTATAGGGTGAAATTATTACATTATAGGGTGAAATTATTACATTATAGGGTGAAATTATTCAATAATAGGGTGAAATTATTACATTATAGGGTGAAATTATTAAATAATAGGGTGAAATTATTACATTATAGGGTGAAATTATTACATTATAGGGTGAAATTATTACATTATAGGGTGAAATTATTACATTATAGGGTTGCTGAGCCGCATTTTGTAATAACAATTCTAAAGCATAGTTTATTTGTTCGTTATTGGCATATATAATTCCAAACTTCAAACAAGCAACCAAAGTTATATTTGGAGTTTTATACATAGATTTGTTGGGCTCTAAGGGAAATTGCATAAAAAACTAACAAAAGTCACTCTCGTATAAATTCATTGTTAAACAAACAACAATAATAGGTATTATTACATAATGCACCATGTTATTACATTTCCTAGAAAATGAAAAAAAATTGCAAGTGCATTTTATAATAATCTTCTCAAAATGCAATAACGTATTACATAATGTGGCAGAATGTATTACATTTTGGACGTTTATAACAAAATGCGGCTCAGCAACCCTATAATGTAATAATTTCCTGAAAATGTAATAAAAGGGAGAACCCAGCAACCCCGGAGGAAACTCCTTCTCCTCCAGCTGATTGTATTTGCAGTTGTTCCTCTGGCCCAGTCCCATCATTCCTGAATTCCTGCTGCGTGTGGGCAGGAACGTAAACCAGATCCTCCTCCAGGAGTTTTTCTACAGAAAACATCTAACAAATCACAGTCATCTTGTAAGCAGTTAGAGACGCATCTCCCCCGCCGCGTCTGCGTCTCCTCGGCCCGTCACCCCCTCCCGGTCCCGGCCCCGGCGCGCCCCCGCGGCCGCTGCGCGCTCTGCGCGCTCCCGCGGCCCCTCCGCCTCCAGTCCTGCAGACGCAGCAGCTGCTGGAGTCTCTGCAGAGCTCTGATCGGAGGATCCAGATCCAGGGATTCAGGGTCTCCGTGTGCGGGTCCCAGAGGTCCGGGGAAACGGGAACTGCGCTCGGGAACGCAACAGGTCGTTTGCTGGTCACACATGCGCTCAGATGGATTACGACGCGCAGCAGAGAGACCGGCCGGAGAGTTTCTGAGGTAGAGCATCTCTGATCTCTGTCGGGGGAGTTTACAGCCGCTTTTTAGGGGGAAAATCTTCACACCAGGAGCTGGAGAGAATCTGGAGACTCTGGAGAGTCTGAAGAAACTTTGAAGACTTTGAAAACTCTGCAGAGACTGGAAACTGGAGAAACTCTGGACTCTCTCCAGAGACTCTGGAGAAGGTTTCTGATTTATGGATCTCAATTTCAGTTTCTCTGATTTATGAATCTCATCTTTATAACTCTGAAGCAACTCTGGAAACTTTAGAGACTCTGGAAACTCTGGAGAGACTTTGGAGACTCTAGAGAGACTGGAAACTGGAAAAATTCTGGACTCTCTCCCACCCGATTCGACTGCTGTCATACCATTGAATGAAGGACAAAACGATAACAATCATCCCATAGATATGGGCCAGTCGAATCGGGTGTCTCTCCAGAGACTCTGGGGAAGGTTTCTGATTTATGGATCTCAGTTTTTCTGATTCATGGATCTCAGTTTCATCAAGCTTTGATATTCTTTTGTCATGAAGAAGCAGCGGGAGCTGGAGAGATTCTGGAAACTCTGTAGAGACTCTGGAGACTCTCCAGAGTCTGGACTCTCTCCAGAGACTCTGGAGAATGTTTCTGATTTATGAATCTCAGTTTCAGTTTTTCTGATTTATGGATCTCGTCTTTATGACTCTGGAGTAACTCTGGAGAGAATCTGGTAACTTTAGAGACTCTGGAGAGACTGGAAACTCTGGAGTAACTCTGGAGAGTCTCTGCAGAGACTCTGCAGAGACTCTCCAGAGTCTCGAAACTGGAGAAACTCTGGACTCTCTCCAGAGACTCTGGAGAATGTTTCTGATTTATGGATCTCAGTTTTTCTGACTATGAATCTCAGTTTCATGTCAAAGCTTTGATGTTCTTTTTTCGTGAAGAAGCAGCAGGAGCTGTAGAGACTCTGGAGAGATTCTGGAGTAACTCTCGAGAGACTCTGGTAACTTTGGAAAGACTGGAAACTCTGGAGACTCTGGACTCTCTCCAGAGACTCTGGAGAAGGTTTCTGATTCATGAATCTCAGTTTCAGTATTTCTGATTTATGATTCTTGTCTTTATGACTCTGGAGTAACTCTGGAGACTCTGGTAACTTTAGAGACTCTGGAGACTGTGGAGACTCTGGAAATTCTGGGAGACTCTTGAGAGACTGGAAACTGGAGAAACTCTGGAGACTCTCCAGAGAAAGTTTCTGATTTATGGATCTCAGTTTCAGTTTTTCTGATTTATGAATCTCAGTTTCAGTTTTTCTGATTTATGAATCTCAGTTTCATGTCAAAGGTTTGATGTTCTTTTGTCGTGAAGAAGCAGCGAAACTCTGGAGAGATTCTGGAAACTCTGGACACTCTGGAGCAGAGGTGTATAATCCAGGTGCCATGAAGTAAAAATCCTGTCCAGCAGTTGTTCCGACCCTCTGAAGAAGGATGTGAAGACAATGCTACGGAAATTTCTGCTGTTTGCAACATGGGAATCGGTTGTTTACTGGTTGTTGGTACTTTATGGCACCTGGATTACACACCTCTGCTCTGGGGGAACTCTGGAGGAACCTTAGAGACTCTGGAAACTCTGGAGAGACTCCGGAGACTCTGGAGAGACTCTGGAGACTCTGGAGAGACTCTGGAAACTCTTGAGAGACTCTGGAAACTCTTGAGAGACTCTGGAGAGTCTGGAGAGACTCTGGAAACTCTGGAGAGACTCTGGAGAGTCTGGAGAGACTCTGGAAACTCTTGAGAGACTCTGGAGAGACTCTGGAAACTCTGGAGACTCTGGAGAGACTCTGGAGAGTCTGGAGAGACTCTGGAGAGTCTGGAGAGACTCTGGAAACTCTTGAGAGACTCTGGAGAGTCTGGAGAGACTCTGGAAACTCTGGAGAGACTCTGGAAACTCTTGAGAGACTCTGGAGAGACTCTGGAGAGTCTGGAGAGACTCTGGAAACTCTTGAGAGACTCTGGAGAGACTCTGGAGAGTCTGGGGAGACTCTGGAAACTCTGGAGAGACTCTGGAGACTCTGGGGAGACTCTGGAGAGTCTGGGGAGACTCTGGAAACTCTGGAGAGACTCTGGAGAGACTCTGGAAACTCTGGAAACTCTGGAGACTCTGGAAACACTGGATAGAATCTGGAGACTCTCCAGAGATGGCTTCTGATTTATGGATCTCAGTTTCAGTTCTTCTGATTTATGAATCTAAGTTTCATGTCAAAGCTTTGATGTTCTTTTGTCGTGAAGAAGCAGCGGGAGCTGGAGAGACTCTGGAAACTCTGGACACTCTGGAGAGACTTGAGAGAATCTGGAAACTCTGGAGAGACTCTGGAGATACTCTGGAAACTCTATACCAGGGGTGTCGGACTCCAGTCCTCAAGGGCTGCAATCCTGATTGTTTTAGATGTCTCCTTACATCAACACACCTGATTTAAATTAATGGTCTTCATCAGCTTGTCATCAAGGTCTGAAGAACTCTGTTATTGGTACAGCTTTTAACACGGTGTGCTGAAGCAGGAAACATCTAAAACATGCAGGAATGCCGAGACCCTGCTCTAGAGACTCTAGAGACTCTAGAGGCTCTGGAGAATGTTTCTGATTTATGGATCTCAGCATCAGTTTTTCTGATTTATGAATCTCAGTTTCACGTCAAACCTTTCTTGTTCTTTTGTCGTGCAGAATCAGCGGACAGAGACGTGATCGGAGTGGGTTCATCAGTTCTGCGGTGCGGCGCTGTGACGGTCCTCTCCGCGGGGGAACATGAGCCTCCTGCGGCGGCTCCTGCTGCTGGTGCTGGTGGCCCCGGGCGCCCCGGGGGCCCCGGGGGCCCCGGGGGCCCCGGGGGCCCCGGCTCCCTGCCCCCGGGCCTGCTCCTGCCCCCAGCCCACGGAGCTCCACTGCACCTTCCGTTCCCTCCTCAACATCCCGGCCGTCGTGTCTGAGCACGTGGAACGCATGAACCTGGGGTGAGTTCCCGGCCGGTCCCGCGGGGCCCGGGTTATCTCGTATCGGGGTCTGTGGGGCCCGGTTTATCTGGTATCGGGGTCTGCGGTGCTGAGACTCATCGGGGGGGGTCTGTGTTTCAGGTTCAACAGCATCGGTAAGGTCACGGAGGGGTCGCTGGCCGGTCTGAGGAAACTGGAGCTGCTGATGCTCCACGGGAACAACATCCAGGAGCTGCCCGACGGCGTGTTCAGGGACCTTGGCTCACTGCAGGTATGCTTAGACGAGTAACGGACGTGTAACAGACGTGTAACAGATGTGTAACGGACGTGTAACAGACGTGTTACAGCGGTGTAAGAGACGTGTTAGAGGCGTGTTATAGACGTGTAACGGACGTGTAACACATCTAACAGATGTGACGTGTAACAGACGTGTTACAGTCGTGTAATAGATGTACAAGAGACGTGTAACTGATGTAACATGTAACAGATGTGACGTCAGACATGTTATAGACGTGTTAGAGACGTGTAAGAGACGTATAACAGACGTGTAACATACGTATTAAAGACGTGTTATAGGCGTGTAACAGACTTGTAACAGATGTGACGTGTAAGAGACGTGTAACAGATGTGTAACAGACGTGTAACGGACGTGTAACGGACGTGTAACAGATGTGTTACAGCCGTGTTATAGATGTACAAGAGACATGTAACAGACGTGACGTGTAACAGATGTGACGTGTAACAGATGTGACGTGTAACAGCCGTGTAACAGATGTGTAACACATCTGTAAAAGATGTGACGTGTAACGGATGTGTAACATACGTATTAAAGACGTGTTATAGACGTGTAACAGACATGACATGTAACAGACGTGTAACAGATTCAGATTCAGATTCAGAGAAACTTTATTTATCCCCGAGGGGCAATTTCAAGGCAACTGAGCAGCAAGACGTTGAAGTATAAAATAGGATAATAAAATAAAATAAAAAAACAGATAAGTGGGGCGTGTCTCATATGTACAAGAAATGTGCAAAAAAATGTACCAAAATATATAAATATAAGAATGTCAGAATTTTTTTTACATTAGAGTGACTGTGGTATAAATAAAATATACAGTGTAAAGTGGCAATGTAAAGTAAAGTGTCGACAGTGGAAGTAAACAATGTAACAGGAGTATGGAGTGTAACGGACGTGTAACAGCTGTGTAACAGATGTGACGTGTAACAGCCATGTGACAGACGTGTAACAGCCGTGTAACAGCTGTGTAACACATCTGTAACAGATGTGACGTGTAACAGAGGTATTAAAGACGTGTTATAGACGTGCGAACAGATGTGTAAAAGACGTGACATGTAACGGACGTGTCAAAGACGTGTAACAGACCTGTAACATGTGTGACGTGTAAAAGCCATGTAACTATGCCACTATGGCCCCTCTTTATGGAACAGCCTGCCAGAGAACCTCAGGGCCGCAGAGAACGTTGATATTTTTAAAAGGAGGCTCAAGACACACCTTTTTAGTTTGGCTTTTATCTGATCTCATTTACCTAGTCTTTTTAGCTATGTATTGTGTCTACTTCTTTAGCTCTTTTATTATCTTTAAAACTTTAATCCATTTTAGTGACTTTTTATTTCATGTTATTTATTATTCATCTTAAGTTTTGTATAGATTTCTCTAAACATTTTATACTTTTAGGCATTTTTTACTTTCTTTTAATCTTTTAGTTTTTAGCTCCAGTGTTTCCTCAGGGGGGTCGTCCACACTGGGAGGTGTGTCTGCTCCGCCCATGGGGGTGTCGTCATGGGGGTCCCTCAGGCCTGGGTAGCTGGGGGTGGGACTCCACCTTCTGTGTGGGGTCTGCCCCGGTCTGTCCGGGTTGGGGGGGTCTCTGTGGCGATGCTCCTTGTGGTCGTGGTCGGTGGAGCCTCTCGGTGTGGACGGCCACCCATAGGTAGTGTTTTCCTCACCTGGATCGTTAGTGCTAAGCCATGTC